>NC_041384.1:385557364-385575398 GCF_002162155.2 Triticum dicoccoides
ACCCCGTGGTGTGGAGGGCTAGATGAACAGTAGATGGTGGAGGGGTGGTTGACCAGGACCTCGTGGTGTGGAGGGCTGGATTAACAGTAGACGGTGGAGGGGTGGTTGAACAGTAGCCGGTGGAGTAGCGCGCGGTGGAGGCTGGATGAACAGGAGCCCGTGGAGGCTGGAGGAGGTCGACGGTGGAGATGAACAGTATCCCGTGGAGTCCCGTTTTGCGGTACGCCACACCCCTCCCGATGAACAGGACCCCTGTTTCGATCGTAGGAGGTCCATTTCGTCTGTTTTGCGGTACGCCACACCCCTCCCGATCAGTAGGACCCCCATTTCGACCGTAGGAGGTCCGTTTCCTCCGTTTTGCGGTACGCCACACCCCTCCCGATCAACAGGACCCCTGTTTCGACCGTAGGAGGTCCGTTTCCTCCGTTCTGCGGTATGCCAGGCCTCGTTTCCATTGCTTGTTCCGTCCAAGCCCTCCCGATGAACACGACCACGCACTCCGTTCCGACCCAGCCGGTTGGCTCCCACGCGTTCCGTTGCCTCCTAATGAACACGACGCATTCCGTTGCCTCCCGATGAACACGACGCATTCCGTTGCCTCCCTATGAACATGACGCATTCCGTTGCCTCCCCATGAACATGACGATGATGCTGTTTCTCCGTTCCGACCCAGCCATGTACACGAGCCCTGGGCGTATGTATGCGTGAGTAGGCGTTCGAGACCCTGCCCGTATGTACTCATATGTGGCCGTATTTTCTTTCTTGCACCCTGGCCGCTGTACGTACGTGTACATGCTATGTGCACGCCTCTACTACGACACGTGCGCGCCTCTACTACGACACATGCGCGCCTCTACATCGACCAGTATGTACATGCACGTTTGCGACCAGAATGACAACGCTACGTACGCCTCAACCAGGTGGGTCCCGACTGTCAGGCACTTCCTTGCATGCGAAGATGTAGCTGGTGGGTCCCAGCAGTCAGGGGGCGAATTGTTTTTTTTGCCCGGACGCACTTCCTTGCGTGTGAAGGTGTAGCTGCTGGGTCCCAGCAGTCAGGGGGGCGAATTGTTTTTTTCGGATGCACTTCCTTGTGTGCGAAGATGTAGCTGGTGGGTCCCAGCAGTCGAGAGGCGAATCATTTTTTTCGGACGCACTCCATGCGTGCGAAGATGTAGCTGGTGGGTCCCAGCAATCAGGGGGCGAATCATTTTTTTCGGACGCACTTCCTTGCGTGTGAAGATGTAGCTCATGGGTCCAGCAGTCAGGGGGTGAATCATTTTTTTCGCAAAATACGGTGGCCCGTCCGATGGGTCCCCGCTGTCAGGTGGGGAAATAATTATTTTGCGCGTAGTAAGGAGGCACTTCCTTGCGGCTGCCGTGCACCCAGCTGTCAGCCTCTCCACATACAGTCCACGTCCGATGGAAGTTGTTCCTTGACCATGTTGACCACGCCGCGCCGAGAGCACCAGGGCGGTGGACGACGGCGAGGCCTAGGAAGGGGACGACGCGGAGTTGGGGAAGACGTGATAGTGGATGCACACGCGGATAGGAGTATGAGGGTTCACTGGTTCGGCTGCGCTGTCGTCGGCGCAGAATAACAGGGGGTGTGCGTGAGTGGAGGGATGGCCTGGCCAGCGGTGGGAGTAGTAGGGGCGGTGAGGCCTCCACGGCAGCACAGCCGGCCACGGGAGGCAGGAGCAGGCGGCACGACCGGCGCTGCTTTGGGCGGCTGGAGCAAGAAGACCATAGGTTGAAGAAGCACGACGGCCGTTGGATGGACATCATACGGTCACTGCAGCTAGAATCGTTTATATTGACTAAGTTGACAAAGCCCTTGGTACGTTAACTTAGTAGGCCCACAGGTCAGCTTCCAAAATGGTGCGCCCCAGAGGTCATGGGGAGGAATCATTTTTTGGGCGGGTGAAGCTAGAATATCCGAGATTGAAGAAGAAGCACGACATCCATTGGATGGACATCCAACGGCCACTTCTGCTAGAACCGTGTGTTGACTATAAGTTGACAAAGCCTTGCATACGCGTCAACTCTGTTTTTTTAGGGGACACATCAACTTAGTAAGGCCAGAAGTGTGTGGCAGAGAACTTATAGCCCATTTGAGATTTGTAAGAACGTGTAGCCCATTTTTGAATTCTAATGGAATTTACTACAGCCCATTTACAGTTTGTTAAAGGTACAGCCCATTTCAACCAACCGTTCAAAACAGAATTCAATAAAATTTCCCACATTTTGATGGGATCCAATATATTTTTATCCCAAAATTTCTAGTCAGATTAAATACAATTTCAATATAAATTTATAGTAAAAATCCAATGAAACATTGCACTCGCAACAATTAATGAAATTAAAATTTTCAATATCCAAAAATAATATTTTATAAAGTAATCACGTGTTTGGTGCATTTTTTTATAGTTACTGCCCAGTTTTTATAATTACATCCCATTTATTATTTCTTAAACCCATTTTCTTGTTAATCCTAATGCATCCCTCCTAGGAAAGATTTGCAGCCCAGCGGGGCAGAGAATAACAACTTGACCTTGCCTGGGTATTCCTAAAAAAAGTATAGCTGGGCTAGCCATTTTCAGCTTGAAAAAAACTAATATCTGGGCTGGATATCTGGCCTGGGCTAGACGGGCCACAGCCCGCCCAGTTAATACCTGCAACGATGTTTTTGTCGTTGTTCAGAGGAGAAAAATTAATATTTGGGCTAAACATTGAAAAACTCTGCAGTGCTCACACCTCAAAAACACAAATACTACTCGAGCTGCTTGGTCCCAGCTGTCGGCCTCTTCTTGTGCAATTCTCTCGTTTATTGACTACTCCCTCCTTTCGGTTTATAAGGCTCAATTCAAAAATCTCACAAACCAAGGTAGATGATGAGTGGTGGAATATTTTTTGTAGTTTGCAAAAGCACCAAATTAATGCTCTTGTTTTCCTCAAAAAATTATGTTTATGAATGCATTAATTGCAATGCATGCATGCATAAAGTGCATGCATTGGTCAGTTTTCTCTTAATACTTGCATGCAATGATTAATGCACCTTGAAGTCTGAACATGTGATGGGGAACAACCAAATTGAGCCTTATAAAATGGAAAAACTAAAATTTTGAGATAAGCCCTATAAACCGGAAAGGAGGTAGTACTACATAGGTTGACAATGGTGTGGGACCGTGATGTCAGGAAACCAGGAGGAAGCAAAATAAATTATAGTTATATATATATATAGTAAGGAGGCACTTGCGTACGTGAGGCTATGGACCTGGTGGGTCCCCATTGTCATCCTCTCCAAGTAAAGTCATCTCCTCGCCCGCGCGCGCTTACTACCCGAAACAGTCAGCGCCGCCCGCCCTGCTTCCCGGTGCAGGCGATTGCTCCGCCTTCAAACGACACAAGTGTCGTCCGTCCGTCCATATACCGCCCACATTAATGATACGCGGTTGCCAAGGCGGCTACTCCAGCGCCACACGTCCGTCCCTCCGCCCGCCCACCATTGCTATATAAACTGTTGCGCCGGCCATAGCCGCAGTCATCCGCATCCGTTCCATTTCTCCTGTCCACACCACTACTGCCCACCATGGCTTCCTCGCGCTCCAACGCTCTTCGGGACGGGCGGACGACGAACCACAAGGAGATGGCAGCCATTGCTGCCGACCGGCTGGCCGGCAGGCAGCCGGAGGACGACGACGTCCCAATGGAGAACATGGTAGTTGACGATCCAGCGCCAACCCCCTCCTCCGCGCCATCCTCGCCGGTGCATTGCACCATGACCATCGGCGGGGCCCATGCCAAATATATGGACAGGGTGAGGCAGATGCGTGAGGAGCTATTCCGGGAGGCGCAGGTCGACGCCGCCTACAACCACCATCTCCTCCAGGAGCACCTGCAGGCGAAGGAGCAGATCTCCGCGGAGCAGGAGGTGCTGCTCGACTCGTACCGCTCCGCCCACAAGGGCGGCCTCAAGCACTGGCGGTACCGGCATGCAAGTGGCGGAGGCTGCGGCCGCATACAAAGAGGCTAGCGAAGAGGGCGATGAAGCGGGCGAGGTGCTGTTTGGCGAGACCGAGGACGAGGCAGAGGACAATGCCGGCTTCGACGAGTCCCCGCCCCGCTCGCGTCGACGAGGCCCTGCTCCGCCGAGGCCCCGCGGCACCAACAACGAGGCACAGGACACCACCGGCTCCGCCGAGGCCCCGCCCCGCCAACAACGAGGCAGAGGACATCGCTGTCGGATTTTGGGTTCCAGCAGACCCTTGAGGTTTGAACACTAGGGTGCGTGCGGAGATCTCTCCCCTACCGATCTACGTCCAATTTCCTCGCGTGATTTAAGCTGGAAACAACAAACAACACAAGGGACACGAGGTTTATACTGGTTCGGGCCACCGTTGCGGTGTAATACCCTACTCCAGTGTGTGGTGTGGTGGATTGCCTCAGGGGCTGATGATGAACAGTACAAAGTAAGAACAACCTTGCGAGAGGTGTTCTTGAGATGGTGCGATGAACTGCTAGGGTGATTTCAGTCGCCTCTCTCTCGATCGGTGGATTGACCGATCTCTCTCTCCCTCTCTCTCCCTCTCTCTCCCTGGATCTCCTCTACTCTGTGGTGGCTAGCGATATTTATAGAGGCCCTGGGCCTCTCCCCAAATAATGAGCGGGAAGGGCGCCAACAATTGGCCATTTTGAAGGGGAACATCTGGTACAAGTTATCCTGACCAAAGGTGGTCTTCGGCTGCCAAAAGTACTGGCGATGACGCCGTCTTGGGCTCCACCGTGACCTCCGTCCTGCCGCTCTGCTGGTCTTGGTCTCGTTGCACCGGAATGGTAACCTTTGGTTGATGCCTTTGCATGTGCTTGCCCCCTTTGCACCAAAGAGGAAACAAGGACACTGCGCAGGCCGGCGCCCGCCTGGCACCCGCCTGGCCTCGATCGTCATGGCTTGCGTCACGGGTTCCTCGCGAGGTATCCCCACCTTGATCTCTCCGCCTCCTCGCGAGCCTTCCTGAAGAGGCTGCCTTTGAGGAAGCTTTCGATCATCCGCCCCGCGAGGCTTGGCCCCTCACGAGGGTCTTGAGCTTGAGTTGATGAAGATGGGCCGCGCTGGGCCCCCACTTGAGCCACGCAGCAGGCCGCAAGTAGGCATGTCTGGGGACCCCCGTTCCCAGAACGCCGACAGTAACCCCCGGGCCCAAGGCGCACCCGGGCTTGGCCTAGCAGGGAAGCGAAGGGGCAAGCGCGAAGCGACGTGGGCCCCAACAGCCTGCGGCCTTGGGCGTCGCGTGGCGATTGATTGGATGTGGGTGTATGCGCTTCCCCACGATGCCTCGGCGACCGCATGACTTGACAAGTCCCTGCATGCAGAGAAAACGGTCATGATTACCTACGATCGTGGTGCTCGACGGCTGGCCTCCTCTGGCTATAGGTACGGGGCCAGGTGAGCTCCTTCAGTCCATCCCTTCTTGCTGCTCCTCTTCTTCTTCTCCTTTGTTCTTGCTCCTCCTTACGCCAATGGCACCAATTCGCCGGTTCTCTGCAGAAGAGAAGGGAAAGGCCCCCCCGAGAGGGTCCTGACCCACTTCTGCCGAAGAAGCGGCTGGCCCTCCGCCAACGAGATGTGGGTGCTCAGCAGGAGGCACCGAGGCCCTGATACGAGCGGCCGCCGCCTGGGTTTCCGCTACCTTTGCACGCCTGCATCGTAGGTCCTGGGGGAGAAGGCGTCGAGCGATATCGACGGTGCTGCCGTTGATGCCGGCGAGTCATGGTGGTGCGCGTTGTTCCCCCTGGAGTCCACGCCGAGCGCTCCTCTCGCGAGCTCGTGCTCCACGCCGCCATGCCTCCAAGCTCTTGGATCCGCCTCCCTCCTTCCTTCGCCTTCGAGATGTCACCGAGCGGGGCTCTAGAGCTCTGGCTGCAGCACGCCGACTGCGGCACCCTTGCGACCGGAGCGGAGGTCGCGGTCGTCGCTCCGGGCAAGGTCTTCATGACCTGGGGCTGGGGCGAAATCACCCAGGTCTGCTGGACGGTAGGCGCCCTCGTAATTCATCTTGAATACGACGGCGCCTCCTTGATGTTCTTCAAAGTCTTCGATGTTGAAGGACGCTGGCTAGAGTGCTGCCCCAGGGAGAGCGGCAGGGACGATGAACTGGCGAGGACCTGGCCCGCCCATTGGCCCTCCAGCACCTCCTTAGGCGGCAGCGGAGGAGCTAGAGAATCCAGCGGCTCCCCCGAGCTCCTCGCGACTCCGAAGACGAGCGACGACAGCTACGAGCCCCCGAGCTCGCTCCGTGCTCGGAGCGGGGCAGCTGCGTCCAGCCGCCGACGCCACTGATCTGGATGGGGTTGGCACTGACGTTGGGCAGCCCACTGTTGATGATGGCGTCTCCTGCGGAGGCGCGGGCGATTAGCGTTCCTTAGGATTAGTACTTTTGTTCCCTGCGAGGAATCGAAGCAACACCCCGTGGGGGTATGTAAGGCGCCTGCCATGTCTTTTGTGAATATTATATCCTTAATATGAATCAATGTGAGGTGCTTGTTCTGTCATGGCTCGGCTCCCCCTTTCTATCCTCACGAGGACTTGGCGCCCTACGCTGACAGGTCCCAGTCCCCAGGCAGGCTTCAGCCGTTGCTGGTATGCCAGGTCGTGATGTCATGGTCAAGGCCAGGAGGTGAGCGGCCAGAGGTCCGGTAAGAGCCCCCTAGTCGCGAAGCTCGGGAGGTCCCCTTTAGCGCTCAAGCAGCCCTCGCTAAGCGAGAAAGGAAGGCAACATCGCCGTGACAGAGCCGCACTGGGCGAGGGTTTTGTGCTACGTTGGTCCAACTCTTGCAAGGGTGTGACTTATCTCTTGAGTTTGGTGTAGTTCCTTGATGAAGCGCCTGGCCCGAGCGGTGGTAGTTGAGGCGCTGCTGGGTTAGGTCCTCGCGAACTTCTTCCTGCTCCCCAGCACTTTCCTTAATGCTCTGCGTCCTTAGGTCCCAGCCCTCGAGCGAGCTCAGCCGCCGCTGGTATGACAGGTCGCGATGCTCAGGCGCCCCCCTTTTAACGTGCAAGCGGTCAGTGCTGGAGAGAGGGAGAGGCAGCTCGCGACGTACCTAGCGTTGCTCCTGGAGAAGGTCCTGCACACCAATCATAAAGAGAAACAAGACCTGTTGTTACAGTTGCCAGCCAACCTTTGGTCGCTCCGGGGGAGTGATTGGGGCACTAAGGGCCTGGTGAGGTGGCCCCTTACGGGGCTGCTGCGGCCAGAGCTCGACCGCTCAAATTTATCAGTGTTGCAGGGACGGACCCATGCGCAGATGACATGCCAGAGCGAGCGGCTCCATAGGTAGGCATCAATCGAGTAGGCGATTAGGTCGGATATGTTAAGCACACAGGAGGAAATTCATTTTAAGCAGATGCAGGAAAAGCAAACGCCGCTAGGCCATGCTCGAGCAGCTCGGGGTGATGCAGCCCGAGGGGTGCCCCAACTAGGTGAGTAAACAACATAAGCAAAACGGATACATGCCGCAGGGACGGACCCACGCGACCTGGGAATCATGTGGCCCTGTGGGCGCTCCCAGCTAAACACAGAACTTAGAAAGATGTCACCTGGTGCCGTTGAAGACGAAGTGATGTTGAAGAAGCGAGCGCGGCGCGATGATGACGTCGACCCTCACGAGCCCCCGGTCCTAGGAGGCCCGGAGGCGCAGGCGGGTCTTCGAGGGCCATCTCCATCTCCGCCAGGACCGCATGATGCCTGACTTCCTGAGCCTCTAGAATGCTCCTCAGCAGGCGCTGATGAGCGGCGACTGCGCTCGGCAGGCCGAAAGGCATGCGAACATAGCTATGGGGTGGACCTTCGCAACGCCCCACGCGCGAAGGCCAAAGGCGCTCCTGAGGCGTGGCTCGGTTGAACCCTGGCACGTCGATGCAGACGCGCATCCCACCATCCTCGCCTGGATGTGGGGCCATGGTTGGTAAGCGGCGGTTGCCGCGCATGACTCTCGACTCCTGCAGCTCCTGGGTGTTTCTTGAGATGAACTCCTGTGGGTTCGGTCTTCCGTGCCTTGTACCTTCCTAAGGGAAACGTGCCTGGAAGCACCCCTCCAAGTGGTGCCCGAGCGCCTCCCTCGTGACCTTGGCAAAGTCGGTGGCTCTCCAAGAAAGAGCCCCCGAGCCCTGCCTGAGGAGGGTGTCGGGCGCGCCTTCCTATGCGAGAGAGGGTGGCGCTCCCTGATCGGGCGCGGATCCTGACGCAATACATCCGGAGGCGCCTGCCTCCTTGTGGCTTAGGCCAGGCAAAATCTTCTTCTTCTTAAGGGTCGCCTCGGGAAGTCTTCCGTTCCTATGGTCTGGGTCTTCGATTGCTGCGGCTTGGAACGCGCGCTCAAGTGAACACACTGCGTCCCTTTCCTCACAGGGCACGGTGATGACTCCATCGCTTCCTGGCATCTTGAGGACATTGTATCCATGGTGAGTTACTGCCGTGAACTTGGCCAGAGCTGGGTACCCGAGGATGGTGTTGTATGGCAAACGGATGTGGGTGACTTCAAAGTCGATGAGCTCGGTGCGGTAGTTGTTGCGCTGCCCGAAGGAGACTGGAAGGCGAACCTGCCCTATCGGAACAGTGGAACCATCGGTGACTCCTGAGAAGGGCTTGGTTGGCTGAAGCTGATCGTATGGCACTTGGAGATTGTTGAACGTCTCGATGGACAGGACGTTGAGTCCTGCTCCGCCGTCGATGAGGGTCCTGGTGACCTGCACGTTGCTGATGACCGGGGAGCAAAGCATCGGAAGGACTCCGGCCATTGCCGCGCACTTGAGCTGATCCGCTGAGCTGAACGTGATGGCGCACGCAGACCACCTGAGTGGGCGCGTGGCCTCAAGCTTGGGGAGGACTGCATTCACCTCGCAAGCAAACTGCTTGAAGACGCGCTGTGAGGCTGGGGCCTACGCGCCACCCAAGATGCAAGCGATCGCGCGCGGCTCCTGGAAGCCCCCAACCCCCTCGCCTTGATGTTGGTATTCGTTCCTTCTTGGTGGTGGTAGCAGAGGAGGAAGGCCTGCGTTACCGTGCGGGCGATCCTCAGGAGGCTGATCTCTCCAGCCTCCCTCGCGAGGCTGGTCCTGCCAGTGATCCTCGCGAGGTCGGTCACGCCACCCTTGGCGAGGGCCACGGTCTTCCCATCGTCTGCCACCTCTTCCTCCTCCTCGTCCATAGCCCCTGTCGTTGCGCTCGAGGCGTTGGCCGACACGTCCATCTCTCACGGCCCTGAGCTCTTGACATTCGTTGGTGTTGTGGGTGTGGAGGTCGTGGTACACGCTGTACTGGTTGCCCTTGGATGATTCAGGCTGATCCCTGCCTCACTTGGTGTGTGGCTCCGCTGCAAGCACGGCAGCCCCCTTGTGCTTCAGGTCCTTGGCCTTGGGTTTCTTCTCTTCTGGGTCGGCAGCCGGGAGTTCGAGGAGGGAAAGGCGCCCTTCCTCAGCTCTGGCGCACTTGGTCGCCAAGTTGAACAGCTCCAGGGATTTGCACAGGTCTTCGTGGATTGCTAGCTCCTCCTTCATCTTGATGTCGCGCACACCATCGGAGAAGGCCGAGATGATGGCTTCTTCAGTCACCTTGGGGATCTTGAGGCGAGCGTTGTTGAAGCATTGGATGTATTTTTGCAGGGTTTCCCCTTGCTGCTGCTTGATGCGGCGTAGATCGCTCACAGCGGGGGCCAGTCGCGAGTGCCCTGGAAGTTGGCGATGAAGCGGGTGCGCATCTTGTCCCAAGAGGAGATCGTGCCAAGAGCCAGGTTCAGGAGCTAGGTGCGGGCCCCGTCCTTGAGAGCCATGGGAAACCAGTTCACCATGACCCTTTCGTCTCCGTTGGCGGCTTCGATGCACAGCTCGTAGAGCTACAAGAACTCCACGGGGTCCGCCGTGCCATCGTAGCGAGGGGGCAGGTCAGGCTTGAACTTTCCTAGCCATGCGACACCGCGTAGCTCGGGGGTGATGGCGCGGCAGTCGGCTGTGGCCACTGGTGCCCTTTGCTGGTACTGAGCTTGCTCTTGGGGATTGCTGCGCTCCGTCGCTTGAAGCAGGGCAGGGTCTTGGCGTGGAGGTGCAGGGACGCCATCTTGGCATGCCGGCGCTGGGAGCGCGCGAGCACCTTCTCGGGGACGAGGGATCTCTTGGCAGCTCCTTTCTTGCTGCGCAGGCGCCGGACGCGGAGGGTCTCACCCTGGGGCTGCGCACCTTAGAGCTAGGGCGCCTTCTTGGGGAGGAGGTGGTGGAGGCACCTCCTGATCTTCGCCTCCCGCGCGGAATGGAGGGCGAGGCAGTGAGAAGGACGGCAAGGGGGAGCCCCCTGCTGCGCTGACGAGCTCGGTGATGCGGGCGAGCCAGTCCTCGTAGAGGTCGTCGACGGGGCGGTAGTGCAGGAGCTCTCTTGCCAGGAGCAGCACGGCGTGCGCGTCCGTGGGGTGCGACGGGCGTGGGACGACGAAGCGGCTGGAGTTGGCGACGGTGTGGCGGTGCGGCCCTCCCACCACACCGATGGATGCTGGGACGAGGCCTGCTGCTCGTTCCCCACCGGACCGGTGGCGGCGTTGGCGGCAGGCGACGGGGAACGACGAGGGCGACCACCAACGGGCGCCGTCTGGGCGACGCGGGTGGCGAGAGCAGCCCGGCGCTCGGCGCGAGCCCGAGAGCGTCAGCCATGGACACGATGGAAGATCACATGCGAACAGCAGAAGAAAGATTCCGGCACCCCTACCTGGCGCGCCAAATGTCGGATTTCGGGTTCCGGCAGACGCTTGAGGTTTGAACACTTGGGTGCGCGCGGAGATCTCTCCCCTACCGATCTACGTCCAATCTCCTTGTGTGATCTAAGCTGGAAACAATGAACAACACAAGGGACACGAGGTTTATACTGGTTCGGGCCACCGTTGTGGTGTAATACCCTACTCCAGTGTGTGGTGTGGTGGATTGCCTCAGGGGCTGATGATGAACGGTACAAAGGAAGAACAACCTCGCGAGAGGTGTTCTTGAGATGGTGCGATGAACTGCTAGGGTGAGTTCAGTCGCCTCTCTCTCGATCGGCGGATTGACCGATCTCCCTCTCCCTCTCTCTCCCTGGATCTCCTCTACTCTGTGGTGGCTAGCGATATTTATAGAGGCCCTGGGCCTCTCCCCAAATAATGAGCGGGAAGGGCACCAACAATTGTCCATTTTGAAGGGGAACATCTGGTACAAGTTATCCTGACCAAAGGTGGTCTTCGGCTGCCAAAAGTACTGGCGATGACGCCGTCTTGGGCTCCACGGTGACCTCCATCCTGCCGCTTTGCTGGTCTTGGTCTCGTTGCACCGGAATGGTAACCTTTGCTTGATGCCTTTGCATGTGCTTGCCCCCTTTGCACCAAAGAGGAAACAAGGACACTGCACAGGTCGGCGCCCGCCTAGCACCCGCCTGGCCTCGATCATCATGGCTTGCGTCACGGGTTCCTCGCGAGGCATCCCCGCCTTGATCTCTCCGCCTCCTCGCGAGCCTTCCTGAAGAGGCTGCCTTTGAGGAAGCTTCCGGTCGTCCGCCCTGCGAGGCTTGGCCCCTCGCGAGGGTCTTGAGCTTGAGTTGATGAAAATGGGCCATGCTGGGCCCCCACTTGAGCCATGCCGCGGGCCGCAGGCGGGCAAGTCTAGGGACCCCCGTTCCCAGAACACCGACAATTGTTGGCTCAGCCGAGGCCCCACCCTGCCGGCAACGAGACAGAGGACATCGCCGGCTCCGCCGAGGCCCCACCCCACTACCAACGAGGCAGCGCCACACAGAAAACGAGGAAGAGTAGAACATGGTAGGTCGCCGCTGCTCGGGTCCAAGTAAGGCCACCGTTGCTACCCTCCGGTTGAAGCCAAGCTAGTCGGGTTGACCATTGACGGCGAGTTAGCTTCTTGGCGGCGACGTGGAGTCGTAGAGCTGTGCTGGAGAAGAATGCTGCTTCTACTTAACTGCTGGTGCAGTTGGCTGACTGACACGTGGGCCCAACAGGCCACATGTCAGTTACGCAACTGCACCTGCAGTTAAGTCACTGAAGCTTCTGTTCGGCTCAGCGGGACATAGGTGGGTAGCTTCGGTTAATTAATTATACCTCCAGCGCACCCCTTTTTAGTTGAAGAATGTATGAAATGTAATGGAATCCGGCATGTTTATATGAAATCCGACCGTGTTTGAATGAATTTATTTCGATTAGTTTGAATTCCTGTATCACTGGCATTAGATGAACATGCAAAACAATACGTACTAGCATTATTCCCAGGGTGATCACCTCGTTTGCAGCAGTTTCACATGTACTCCCTCCAGTCCTTTCTAGTCTGCATACAAGTTTTGTCTACAGTCAAAGTATCTCTACTTTGACCAATCTTATACAAAAAAGTATGCACTTTCACAATGTGCGCAATAAAAAGGAACAGAAGGAGTACAAAGAGCTTGAGCAGCTTTTTAGCGTTTCTATACATTGCAATCAAACACACAGGCCTGGCAATTCATAGAGAACATTCAAAACAATCGATGATTATGCATCTCAGCGACCCACATGTCAGAGGCAATATTTACTTGACAACTAAAGAATAAAGAAAAAATTGATCGACGCTGCTGACAGCAAAGGGCGTCCCATTCGAAAATATCAAACGCATGTCTTGCTAAAATCAATGAGCAAAATTTGACAAGGTTGTCCCATTCCAAAATATCAAATGCCTACGATTGTGGAATGGGCAGGGTTTGCCATCAGTTCGGACATTGACATGGCACCTCGTGCTAAATAAACCAGCTGTTCTTTTTATGCAGTTCCACCAAAATCAACCAAATTCACGCGTAGCTTGTATGATTTCGCCCTTATATGTTGCAACGCCTTGAACTTATCGGCACCTCCTTTCTTGTGGTGGAAATGAATGATTCGATGTATTCATGAACATTTTGTGCAGTTCCCATTGAAATCAAGCTGAGCACCCCTGTTTGCACAAATACAAAAAAGTGATTAGTATAAAGCAAACTGTACTATGAATTGACAGTTTCAACAGGCACATACATGGTCCATGTAGAGCACACTTCTAGAAAAATGGAACTCACCAGAAAAATCCTAGAACAACATTGTACTCGCGCATCATAGCAAAAAAATGGAGATTTGTCAGTCCTTCTAAGCTGAAGTTAGTTTGGTCTTGTGGGGAGTAATGTAACCATCCTTCAACTGCTCCTTCTGATGAGAAGATAGACAGGGCTTCTTCATCCTGGCATAATCGGAACTAGTCACTTCACGTACTCCATATTCTTCTTCAGAGGAAGATGATCCTATTGTGCAAAGACAAGAGGACTACTAAATGATAGCATCCCTGTTTGCTCGAAAAAAAGGAAAGGGAATATTTAAAATAGCACAGATGAAGCACTTCTCAAGGACAATACCACCTTTTCATGACAGTATCTAAACAGTAGCACAACACCAATAGACATGACAAAGCTCAATCATATGGATGAAATCAGTGGGCGAGTACCAACCTTTGTAAGGAGGCTTATTGTGTAGAGCATACAGATGAAGCACTTCTCCGGAACCATCTGTTGCTATCTACGGTGGTGGCCATGCTTACTATATACTCCTCGATTAGTTTACTGTTACCAACATCTTCTTGTGCAGTTCCACTAAAATATATGGTATCTTCAAAGAAGATCCCTGTTTGCACAAGTAGAGATAATTCCATATTACATTAAGAGTGGCATCCAATCAGTGGCAAAACAATTGCTCATTCCAGCCATAGCAATAAATTAAGATGCAAAACTATATCATTACTTGTGTCATCACAGTTCCAGTGCTTCATTACAGCACCGGGAGTTGATTTTTGTTTTTCTTCCGCTTGTTCTTCCCCTTCATCACTTGGTTCAATAACAGACAAGCTTCGCCTTCAATGTAATATTTGGCATGTCAATTAGGGAGCACAAGTATAGTACTAAAATTAATTTTCTGATGAAAGTGGCAAAATACAGGTCAGCAGTTCTGAAATATCCTTATCTTACCTCAATGGGATATTACAGTGCACATACAGATTGGAAGTCTTGTCTCCATTTGTGCAGTTCACTAAAATCAAGCAACATTATTGTACAAGTAGCACAACATATGAAAGCACACTACAGAATCATGTGAAAGAAGGCTAGTACTGACCTCTCATGATGCGGAATTCAAACAACTCACAAGAAGAAGATCTGAACCAAATTTGCCTTAACGGATAGGAAGTAAGATCTCCTCTTGTGCAGTTCCACTAAGATCAAGCAATCAAGCAACATTGTCGGTGTGACATTTTGGTTGAACTGCACAAAACACTCTTAAAACAAAAGCGTTTTGTGCAGTGCAACAAAAGGTCACAATGGCAATGAGGTGAACTAGATAACCCTGTTTACACGAAGGTGCAAAGGAAACAATTAGTGGTCAATAACGGTGGATGACACAGAAGCCAACAAAAAGAAGCATCTACCTTACCTAAATGGGAAAGAAAGAAAGACAGTAGCATTTCTCAAACGGTGGCATTGATAAATATTAGCATAGAGATTATATTAACAATAAAATTTGTTAAACGTGTAATTTTCTTTTAACTGTGGCATTGCATCAATTTTCCAGCGGCATTATTAGAGGGTGTTTGTTTACAGGGACATTTTGGTGTAGGGACTAAAAAAACTCCGTGTCAGTCCCATCTAAACCAAACAGGAGGGACTTTTAGGGACTAAAAGTGGGCATTTGAGACTAAAGAAAGAGGACCCCGAGGGAGTCTTTTTGGGACTTTTTCCAACAGTTGCCCCTGCCAAGCATCGCACCTTGTCTCTATTAGTTCATTACTAGGGGTAACATGGTCTTTTAGCATGTCATTTAATAACCTCTAGTCCATGTTTAGTCCCTGGAACCAAGCAGGTAGGGACTAGGGAGTTTTTAACCAAACAGGGCCTTAGATTAACAACAGCTAATGAGTTGCACGGGACAATGGACGCACAAGCACCATGTGCATCTACCGATGTACTGTGGTCATGCACAGTGTGTTGCAACAAAGAAGAAACAACCAAGGAGCATATTTGTGTTGGTCCCAGTTTTGTTATCTTTAGACACCTTTCCCTATGTGAGCGCAGCAAATCTAGTCCTGCTGAAACTCTATAGCCTTGTCCCTTCCTTTCCTTTTTGAACTAGTACTTTCGCCCCTTCCTTTCCTCTTTGAACCACGTCCTAGATTTATGCGATACAACTTTCCCCACAACTTTCCCCCATTCCTTTCGTCTTTGAACCACGTCCTAGATTCATGATATACAACTTTCCCCCTTCATTTCCTCTTTGAACCACGTCCTAGATTCATGCTATATACAACTTTTCCCACTACTTTCCCCCACTCCTTTCCTCTTTGAACCACGTCCTAGATTCATGGTATACATGCAGCTAGAGCAATGCATGTGGAATAAGTAAATTATACCTTAAGGTTCTTGGGGCGTGGTTCGGTGGGCAACGGGACGGCGGCGAAAAATGGGTCGGAGGCCCTCCCGCGCCGCCGCTAGGTGGAAAGTGAACAGCTGCGGCGGTAGTCCCTCGTCGACGGGACAGCGTTAAGCCTCCTTCCCTTCCCGGCGGATGGATCCTGACGGCTCTTTGAGCAGCAGTGAGGGGAGAGAGAGGTCAACGAAGTCTTGTTTAGATCTGGAGAGGGCGAGAGAGTGTGAAGAGAGCAACTACAAGCGCTGAGGCTCCAGTGGGAGAGGGCGAGAGAGTGTGAAGAGAGCAACTACAAGCGCTGAGGCTCCAGCGTGTATATATATATACTGGAGAGAGAGTGTGAAGCGTGCAAACCCTAGAAAACATTTTGACCAGTCAAAGAATCCTCCTGGCACAAATTATGCTCAAGTGTAGTTATCGAACCCGAGACCTCAAGTTTGATGAGCGAACAAGCTAACCAGCTACACAACCCTCCCGTTATATCCAACGAGAGGGAAATAACCTTTTATACATTCCTGCATTCATGTGACAAGCATGCCATGTTTTTTTGTGTGCGTGGGAGTCATTGGGATTTCAATCATAATCGTGTCATGTGGCTTTGGTGGTAAGACTATCCACAGTGGTGCAGAAATAATGCAGCCTTAGTCACCTTACCTCTCTCCATGTAGTACGTTGGGTCCCACCAGTCAGAGGGTGAAACAAACAAATTAATAAGAAAAATTAAAAGCGCCAGCGGTGTTTCTTACCTCACACATCTCGCTACCGCTCGGGAACACTGTCCAATTGATCCCTCTGTTCGCTCACGTACTATTTTAAGTGAATCCTTATTATAACATGCACAGAAATTTTGGGCACTTGTATTCGACTTAAGTCAGTGTGCCACCGTATCTCGTATACTTACTACCCCCTCCGTCTAGGTGTAATAAGTCACATTAGAAGGTGCAACGGGACCAAGGTGCGCGCGTGTGTGTGTGTGTTTGTGTTTAACAGCATGTGTGTGTTAGAGAGAGCGACAGATCGACCTACTCCTACAGAGAGATGTTGTGTAGTGTACGATTTTAGCCGCGAGAGTTGATGCATCCTCTCGATTACGGGCGTGTCCGGTAGGGACATGCGGACAGCTGCCACGCCCGCTCCTGACCAGCCTGGCCCACCCAAAGTCCCTCCATCACCCGCGCGCGCTTCCCACCCGAAACGGTCAGCGCCGCTCCAAAGAATCGGTGTCGCATTCATGCTCGGGCAGAGTGGACGCGACCTCTCACTGGCGCAATAGTGATGGTTGCTTCGTTCGTCCAACTTACTGCTGGGTCTATGTGATTTGACGGCTCATTGGTCTTTATTACTGAGGTGGTAGGACTGCTGGATGTCCATGCTTTCGGCGGAAGGAGGTACAACTACTAGATTACAATTTTCTCCATTCTTACAGCAGAGACGTGCAAGAGCAGTGAAAACACGCAGGCTCAGTGATTACATGGCCCACCTCACACTATCACCGTGCGACACCTAACTCTTTACATAGTACTCCCTCCATTCCTAAATATTACTAGATGAGTCCCCGCGCGTTGCCGCAGTACAGCGGTATATCTCTCTGCGCAAAATTATTGATTTCATAGAACTAAAAAAAACTCTATAACCGCATGACAAATGTGGTAGCCAAACTAAATAAACTCCCATCATCATTTAGATCATCCCACGTAAGGAAAAAAGATCAGCCAACTCCTACTGCATAATGGGATTATATTTTTCTTTTTGACATGTTAATGGGACATAAAAGCTCACTTACATGGATGCTACCGGTGCATGCTTGCATACAGACATGTTGATGTGATTTAAAACCCACTCACATGCATGTGCCACGGTATTTCTGCATGCTTGCATGTGGCTTAGTGCGGAGCCTCTCAACGTCTAGATCAGACGACTATTATGGACTGATTTACTTCATCTAACGGCTACATCAATTTTGATGATGTGGCTCAAGGAGAGGATAGAGAATTCCTAGTAGTGGGGGATAGCTATTACTAGTAGATAAGTCTTTGTAGAGATTCCACTACATACGGAACAAAATGAATGAATCTACACTTAAAATGCATCTATACACATCCGCATGTGGTTCATGGTGAAATCTCTACAAAGACTTATATTTGGGAACGGGGGAGACGGCGTACTAAGCAAGCTTCTCCTCGTTCTGCGAATTGATGGGACACATCAAAAGTACTCCAATGTATAGACCCTTGCCTCTAAGGTAGGCCCCACATGGTTTGCCTCTTTTTTAACATAACACGTCACGTCGCAATTTGTTTGTTCACCCGTGGTAGACGATCCTCCCTCCACCAAGTGGACAACCAGTACACGTGCCAAATTACAACGTGGGCTTCCTTTTTCGTACAGAAATGAGCTCCACCGTGTACCCGCGCGGGTGTGGTTGGGAAAGAGACGGGAGTACGTGCGCCGTGCATGCACCTCTTTTCTACGTGCACGTCCCCCACCTACGTGGGTGTGTGTGAGAGATACAAACCGCGTTCGTGAGTGTTTTTTGTTTTTGGGTGGGGGT
>NC_041384.1:385575648-385578708 GCF_002162155.2 Triticum dicoccoides
ATCTCAAACAAAATTTTGCATGCAATGTGTGTGAAATGGAGGCCTATCCATATCATACATAGAGGGTCGGGCAATCCACGAGAAGAGAGGGAGGGGTCATAGCTATCGATAGAGTCGAAGAGAGGATCAAGTGGGTGGGTGCGAGATCGATGAAGAGAGCCATCGAAATTGTGTGTGTGTGCAAGTCAAAGATATAGGGCGACTGGCCTACCGGAACGTTAGAGGGCACATGTCAAGTTTGTGTGTGGCAGGGAGACATGACTAGAGCGCTTGATGTATCGGTGTGTGTGGGGAGGAGGGGGTGGGGGAGGGGTAGGCAGAGGCCTAGCTATAGAGGTAGAATGACTCGTATATGTGTTGAGAAGGAGAGACCCAGCTATGTCTTGAGGGAGATCGGTCGACATCCATACATAACTGAAGGACGGGAAATATAATGGGACAGAGAGAGGGAGGGAGAGGGAGGGAGAGGGGTAGAGTGCTGGATGGGTGATGGAGTTGCTTCTCGAAGATGGTGGGAGAGGCCTACTAGACAAACTGAGGGTGGAACTGCAATGTTATCAATAAGAGTGGGGATGTGTTTCTGTGTGTGGCTATGCATGATAGATCTGTCGGGACGCATCCATGGATGATGAAGGGGAACCATGTAAATGTTAAGCAAAACTAACTAGATCGGTAGATCAATTGTTGTTTGTCGGAGGAAGGGAGAGACACAACTAATGAGTTAGATCGATTGACGTGTGGGTAAAAACGAGTTATAAGGACCTAGCTAGCTATATGTATAGCGAGAGATCGGTCGGTGTACATCCATTTGTTAGAGTCAAAAAAGGCCCAGCGAGATGGATAGACACAGAGAATGGAGCTAGGAGGTGGTGCGAGAGGCCCAACTACTAGCTATATAGGGGGAGGAGTGTGCGGTTGTGAGATCGATGAAAAGAGGGGCGAGAGTTTACACGTGTGTCTGACCGTATGAGAGACACGAGGCAAGGACACATAAAGGAGGAGATTGAAGGTGTGTGTGTATGTTGTAGGCAGGCATCGCTGGAGAGGTTTATCGATCGGTGTGTGTCGGAAAGGAGTTGTGGAGACTCTCGGGGAACGACCTAAAAAAAATGAATGTGCCCAGTGTATAGAATGCTGAGGGAGGGGGAGGGCGAGGAGGGCGTGTGCATGCACGAGAGAAAGTTAGTGGTAGCTACAAAGGTTAGAGGATTGTGTGGGTGTAAGAGACTAACAAAGATCATAATTTGATATGAAAGCGGATTCATATATTTGAATAGGAGATCATAGTGTTTTAATCATTGTATGCATGAATATAGCGGCGATACACGTGTTGTGCACATGTTATACCATAATGTGATAATGCATGGCGTTTGCAACTCACAGCTAAATGCCGAACAATCTAAACCATACTATACATCAAACAAGCTCACATTTTATTTGAATTTGTGATAATGTGTGGCGTTTGCAGCTTAGAACTAAATATCGAACAATCTAAACAATACTATATATCGAACATTCTCACATTTTATTTGAATTTGTGGTAATGTGTGGTGTTTGCAACTCACATCTAAATACTTGTAGGCGTAGGGGGCGGGGCACCATACATAATGTGATAAACACATTATACATATGAGACATGGTTTAGATTATGAAGATCTAGCTAGAGCTAGAAATGTAATGTGATTTGAAACCAAAATAAAGTGGATTCAAAAAATCTAGTTTGAGTTCATATAGTACACATAGTTCACATGTAACTCGAGACTAATCATGTGGTGTGTTGTGAAGATAATACACAAACGATGGTTTAACTTGACAATAATGATGATTGTAGATCTTATTAAAACAGAGAAACGAATTCAAATGCTTTGACTTCACAACAATCATTATTGTAGATCTTATTCAAATAGAGAAATGAATTCAAATTTAGTTCATATTGAAGCGGTAGTATATATGTTTGGAATGCACTAAAACGTTCATTTGAGTAGTAGGTTGCATGCATTATACACGTAGCGAAATATTTGAATTGAACATAACATGAATTCAAAGTTTTGAATGACATTTGTAGTGCGCATTGATTTGGTACAGTACACATTAGGCTTGTCTGAAAATTTCAACCCACGCCTTGTTAGCCCGAAATATTTAAGATATATCTTTGTCTCGTTGTGCTCCGACAACTCCCTCCATCTCAACCCGCGCCTTGCTATTCCGTAATTACAACACGCGCAAAAACTCCCACATCCTGTGAAATCCCGACACGCGAAATGCCCGTGGTACACCTGAACCGAAAGAACCGCCTCAAATCGGTGGGGGTACTTTTGTAACTTACCCCACATTTCCGACAAGCGCGTATCTAAGCCATGGTTCCCCACTGTCATCCCATCCGCCCACCCATTCGTACACCGAGGCCGCGAAAACCCGCGACGAAACCCCACACCCTGCTCCATCCGCCACCCAGCCGGAGCCTCTTCCCCGACGACGTCATCCACAGCAACACCTCGACGTCCCTCATCCACCGTACCGGATGAGGATCCGTCGTCGATCTCATCGTCCTGCTGGTTCAGCCACCCCGTCCTCCACCTCCAAAGAGCTGCCCCGATGTTCCCCTCGTCTTTCGCGCCACCTCCATTCCCACACCGTCGTCTTCACCTGCACCACCGGAAGAGCATCATCATCACCGTTTCCTCGGATGAAGCTGCGGCCTAATCGGCAACACCAAAGAGGTTGTACACTAATCGCCGCATTTTCTTCTTGATTCGATCTCACGGTGCTATCGGCGCTCGGTCCCGAGCCGACACAGCGCGGCTCCATCCACGGCGTCGTCGCCGGCCATTTCCTCCACGGCGTCCCTCCCTCGGCGGCGACGTCCACATCAGTAGGAGCTGCTGCTGCTTTAGCTCTCGCTCGCGCTGCTGCTCTGCTCTTGCTCTTGGTCCCCTGCCTGGTCTGCTCTTGCTATTGATCTTTCTCGCGCTACTTCTCTCGCTCTTGCTCTTGCTTGCGATGCTGCTCTGATTTAGCTACACTTCAGTCGACTCAATCGACTTTTGGGTCAGTCGATTT
>NC_041384.1:385579061-385649710 GCF_002162155.2 Triticum dicoccoides
GGGTTCAGGATGGGGGCAGTGGTTGCCGGTGGTGGCGTGGGGATCGCCTGAGAAAAAGCTCGGCATGGGGGGGCTAGAGTGATGGCCGGGGCGGCGGAGGACCAGCGGTGGGGATTGTTTTAGGGGCGGGCGGGGCGGCGCACCGCCGGCCGCGGGTGGCGGGGGGCTGCTGTTTGGCCGGTAGTGGCTGGCGGCTCAGGGGGGTGGAGGTTGAAGATGAACCGCAGGCCCTTGATTTCGTATCCAACGGCTGCAAAATCGACTGATCAGAGATGAAAAAGTCAGTCGACCGACGTGTAGCCTCACCTTGCTAGTGCGTTCAGTTTCGACAGCAAAATTCAGTTTCGACAACAAAATTCAGTTTCGACAGTTAAGTTCAGTTTCGATAGTTAAGTTCAGTTTCAATAGTTAAGTTTAGTTTCGACAGTTAAGTTCAGTTTCGACAGTTAAGTTCAAAAATGAGCGGCTGATGTATTTTACATCTAGAACTTTGTGGTTATGTATTTTACGTCATGTATTGGAGATGCTATTAGAATTCCACTCAGGTTAACATTGTCTGTTGTCTCTCTTGTCCTGCTTCAGCCTCGGCGTCGTACAACTCACCGGAGCTGCTCTAACGACGAAATTCTCCATCACAGCGGAGTAGTACCTCGGGCTCCATCTCCAGACGCCTAAGATCTTCTTCCCCTCCTCCGACAGCAAAGTCAGCCGGAGCATCCTCACCGGCCAACCCAATCACGCTGAGATCGACATGGCTTCGCCAAAGAGGTTGTACACTTGTTGCATCTCTTTTTTACTCTACATGTTATATATATTGTCCACTGAGCACACGGATTTGTTCCTTTAGTGTCTCCTTGAAAGAAAAAACATAGGAATTTTAATTTTCACTTGTCCTCCTTTTCAAATTCCTATTCATGAAGGACAAGACTAAGAGATAGTAGCATAATAGCATTATAACCGTACATTTTCTTGTGGTTTTACTTAATCTCACCATGCTTCTTTGCATCCTGTGATCTTCCAATTGTTGTGAATCAAACACCCAAATTGGCAAAAATCCTGTGTTTTTAAATTCTCTGTTTTGCACGTGCATTCCTATCCTATTCATGTCTATTTCCTATCCCTGCATTGTTCCAATCCTCCAATTCAAACGAGCCCTTACAGAATTACTTCTCTTACAGATAGTTGTCAAAGAAAACCTTGCGTGGTTTGACCCGCTCCTGCTGCGCCGTCGTCCACCCCAGCTCAGCTGCTCCAACGACAGAAGGGTCCAGCACAGTAGGGATCCGGCCTCCAGACTATCTTTCGCCGCCTCAGATCTTCTTTCCCATCGCTGGCATCCATGAAAACTGCATTACCATCATCAACCGAGCAGATACCTCGAGGACTACACGGGTCTGCAAGAGAGGTCGCACTCTTTCGTGTCTGCTTACGTTATGCATCGCTTAATATTACATGCTACTTTAGCGTCCTGTTCACCGATTAGACTCTGAGTCAGCTCCAAACTAATGGCCAAACTTGAGTTTTTAAATGGTTGTGGGGTACATATCAGGGCCGCTATCAATAGTATCTATCTACTATCTGGTTAATCTCCGGTGTCTACTATGAGCTTCATGTTGGGTGGGAAACAAACAGTAAAGAAGCCATTATCTGTATTTTTTAACTGATGCCATTATCTGCCTGCTATTATTGGTTTTGGGTCTATCCACAGGTTGCTACCATCACTATGGATTTCTGCATGCACTCCTTACATAATCTCACTATGTTTTATTCCTATGCATGACAATTATTGTAAACAATGGAACTGAACATGTAGAGCAAAAGAGACGAGCCTTGCATGGCAATAAAATTTCATGCAGACGTCGCTCCATGGTAAGCGCAAAGGCAGCCCCCCTCCATGCATTTTGGATTGTAATCGAGAGGAAGATATCTGTTTTGAGGGGGATTCAGAAGGAGAAGACAACTCCTATTTACCCCCTGAGGTCTTCGCTCTAACTTGGCATGCTGATGTTGGTTATATCATGCATATGGTGTCTTGCATTGCTTACTTTATACATCAAATATGTCATCTGCTTAGTTTACACATCCTTTGTGCGAATTCCATCTATTTAGTTTATTCATCGTTTATGTGAATTATGCAACGCCATCTTGTTTAGCCAGGCATCATATATGTGAATTTTGCAATGCCATCCTGCTTAGCCAGTCATCTTATATGTAAATTATATCAGGCCATCCTTTTTTCGTTACATATTACATTTGTCAACAATGTTAGTACATTCAACTGCCCTTCATGTGCATCAGCCATTTGACACGGTGATGGCAAATTCTGGAGTGAAAACAAGGTCTTCAGAGCAGACTATGCTATCTGACGAAGCGCATATCTCGCTGGTTACGGATAGCTCCTCAGAGGAGGATTCAGAGACAGATGACCAGTCCTATTCCCCCCCCGAGGTGTATGCTCTAACTTGGCAGGGTTATGTTGCTCATATCGTGTGTATGGTGTCTCGCATTGCTATGTCATTTGATTAGTTTATACATGCTTTGTGTGAATGCCACCTATTCAGTGTCTAATTACCATATATGTGAATTATGCATTGCCATCTTGTTGCAAGACATTATATATGTGAATTATACAATGCTATCTTGTTGCAAAGGTATTATATATGTGAATTATGCAATGCCATGTTGTTTAGACAATCATCATGTATGTGAATTATATCATGCTATCATTTTTTTGTATTACATGTTCCATTTGTCGACAACGTTTGTATATTCAACTACTCTTCCTGTGCATTAGCCATTTGAAGCAGTGATGGAAGTATCTGGAGTGAAAACAAGGTATTCAGAGCAGACAATGCTACCTGCTGAAGCAGACATCTTGCTGGTTACAGAGAGCTCCTCAGAGGAGGATTCAGAGACTGATGACCAGTCCTATTTCCCCCCTGAGGTCTATGCTCAAACTTGGGAGGGTTATATTACCCATGTCATGCATGTTGTCTTGCATTGCTTAGTTTTTACATCATATATGGATTGCCATCTGCTTACTTTCTTACTATATAAATCATATATTTGAATTATATCGTGCCATCATGTTTACATAGTACATACATATCATCTATCTGAATTATGGCATGGCAACCCATTTAATAAAGACATCATATAGTTATATCATCTCATCCTGTTTAGTGTTTACAGTCATCATATTTTGAATTATGGCATTCTATCCGTGAATGTGTGTGAATTATGGCATGCCAACCTATTTAATAAACACATTATATAGTTATGTCATGTCATCCTATTTACATAGTCTCATATTTTGAACTATGTCTTTCCATCTTTTTTAGTTAGCCATCATAATGTGAAATTGTGTCATGATATCCTGTTTAGTTAGCCATCATATATGTGAAATTGTGTCATGCTATCCTGTTTGGTTAGACAACATAAATATGAATGATTTCATGCCCTCTTTTATTCCCCACTATCCATTGCACCTGTCTATCATACAATGTCTATACTTTCAAATACTTTTCTTCTTTATGAGCCATTTGAATTGGAGAGCGTGATGGCAGTATCTAAGGGAGTAACAACACGGTCTTCAGAAAAGATAGTGCTACCAGTTGATGCAGATAGAACCACGGTTGTACTTGCCCAAGGACCAGATCCACCACACATAACCTAGACTCTCGCAGATTGTACCCCTACCCAGTTGGACAGAGAACCAGCTACACCCCTTCTAACCCCAACCCCGGCAGATAGTAACCCAGTTCCAGTTGACACAGCACCATCTCCACCACAGAGCACCCAAACACGAGCGGTTAGTAAGGGAACTGCAGTGCCCAAAGCACGAGGACCACCACTCCGAATCCCAACTCAACGCTTAAAGGAGAAGAAGATTTGTTCTCAGGTCAGGTTCTGTAGCTATGGTCCATACGCCTTTGCTCTTGCATTACTGTATTTACTCATACCAACTATTTTCAAATTTTAAGGATGGAATTGAAACTCCAATGGCTCAACAGGTATGTTTTAAACATGTTTCTTTAACTGGTTTGCTGTTGTAACCTGCTCTATGTTGATTTCAGTTTCAATTGAATAAACAGTTATGTTCTCATGTCATGCACATTACAAGTGTTGTTATTGCTCTATAGTTACCCACACTTATATTCTGTCTATTCTCCTTTGTCGTGAACAAATATTATTTGAACTGTGTCTCTATCTTGATTTGGCAACAAAAACTAGAATGATATAGACCATAAAGTGACCATGGTACATAGATATATGTTTGTTTCATGCTGTTATCCTGTCCACTTTACTACTGAACTCATTTACCAAAATGAGTTTCATATACAACATGGTAAACATTTGATGTGTCTGCTTGTTTCTCTTTTAGAATGCGGACAAAATATTGGAGAACAGTATTGCGTTATCCAATGGTAAAGGAAGTAATGCAGATAAGGTTCAAGATGGTGAGACATCCCTATTGGTATCCAAGAAAGCTGATAAAAACTATCTTGACGACAGTGAGGGAACCGAGAAGTCCTGTCTTGATGTAGTGTTCGAGTTACTGGCCACTACTGCTGGCACAAGCTCTTCGAACTCGCTGCCTGAATCAGTTCGTCTTCTTGAGTCTCAACTTCAAGTTGAAAGACATCGATCAGCTGTGCTGCGACAGGAAGCTGAAGGACTGAGGAAGTCCTTGCAGAATTCAGATGCATATTTTCTGGTGCAACAGCAAGCGCTGGAGGATTTAAGCGCCAAACAAGAGAAAGTTAATAAGCTTTCTAAGCATCTTGCCAGCATTATGGGTACCCAGGATATTGTATCTTGAGATCTTATGAAGTGGTTTCAGTTTTGGATTTGTTTTGCTGCAGCGTTTATTTGCGCTGGTCGCCAACTTTGACAACTAGTGTATATGATATGCTACTTTGTTCCCTATATTTGCACTGGTGGCGAACTTTGATGCCCAGTGGATGTAATATGTGTAATAGCCGTGATAGCCTAGCGTTAGTTGCTTGCTTATTTATTTCCTTGTTGTATTGTTTATTTGTTTGCTTGTAGTCATTGCAGTTCTTTTTCCGCGGTTAGCTAGTGGCTGCAATAACCTATTTTTTAAAACTAGGCCACAATAACCATGGGCTAATATTTACTGTAGTGACACTGGGCCTCCTACTGGCCGTAGAAACAGTGGGCCTTCTACGGGACGTAGAAACAATGGGCCTTCTACGGGCCGTAGAAACAATGGGCCTTCTACGGGTCGTATCATCAATGGGCCTTATATGGGCCGTATGATCGATTGGCCAAACATGGGCCAAACAGACCGCATTATGGCCGTAAACGGGCTAGAGTTGGAATCGTCCGTTCATGGGCTGACCATAACGGGCCATCATTAATAGGCCGTATTTGATGATGCTATGAAAACGGCCCAATGTATTAACGTACCACAAACGGGCCGACTGTAACCACAGGCTGAATTTGGCCCACAAGTAGAAAATGACAGTAACGGTCCATAAGAAAACGAATGCTTGAAATGAGCCCAAGAATAAATGGGCTCTGAGAAGGCCGAAAGATAACATGGGTTGGAAACAGCCCAATGGAATAACGGGCCGTTAATGGGTATAACGTGATACATTGTTCATTACGGGCTAGTTTCACCATGGGGCGTTAATGGGTGTAAAGTGATACACTGTTCATTACGAGCCAGTTTCACCACGGGCCGTTAATAGGCCAAGAGTTACATAGGCCCTCATATGGGCCGAAAGATGGCATGGGCCATACATGGGCCAGAAGTGAAAATGGGCTGGAATCATATTGGGTGGCCCAGATGACGCTACTGAGCCTAATTCGGATAGGGCGTAACGGGCCTTGGGTTAGCGGGCTGTAAATGGGCTATATGCGAATAGGTCGTTAACAGGCTTTACATGGGCCGGCCCACCACCTTTTGACCAAGTCAGACGGGCCGGCCTTTTCATAGGAATGGGCCTCTGTTGGGCCGTGCCACATGTCGATGTATCATAGGTGCCTTCTATCCAATGAGTGGATGACATTTGTCCCAACGATGATCCGACACGTGTTTCCTCCAGCCAATGATGATTTTACACGTGGAAAATCCCCATTGGTCGGGGCTGTTAACGGGTTATCGGATCCAAAACCCGACCCGATAGCTTAACGACGTTCCATTACGGTGGATGCCATGTGTCAGTCACCCTTGACGAAAGCACTTCTGTGACGCGGGATTTATCGTCATGGAAGTGGACACTTCCGTGATGATAATTTTGGTAATGTCATGGAACACTTCTACGACAGCACAAGTATGACTATCTTGATTCTGTCATAAAATCGTCATGGATGTACATGCATGACAGAAAATGCGACCTACTGTGACAAACACATATCATCACGGAAGTGTATTTTTTTTGTAGTGATGGCGACAGATTCCCCTCTCCGGAGCCCCGAACAGACTCCAGATCAGCCCTCTCGAGAGGTTTTAGGGCTTGGCAGCGGCTCCATATCATAAAACGCGATGAATTCTTCTCTCTGATTTTTCTCCCCGAAAGCAAATATATAGAGTTGGAGTTGAGGTCGGAGGAGCTCCAGGGGGCCCATGAGGTAGGGGGCGCGCCCTAGGGGGGCAGGTGCTCCCCCACCCTCGTGGACAGGTGGCGGTCCCCCTGGTCTTCGTCTTTTGCAAAGGATTTTTTTATTATTTCCGAATAGATGTTCCGTGAAGTTTCAGGTCATTTCGAGAACTTTTGTTTCTGCACATAAATAACACCATAGCAATTCTACTAAAAAAAACATCAGTCCGGGTTAGTTCCATTCAAATCATGCAAGTTAGAGTCCAAAACAAGGGCAAAAGTGTTTGGAAAAGTAGATACGACGGAGACGTATCAATTTACCATTGGGATCTATGTCAATTTGGCATTTGACGGGCATTGGTGTGGAAGCCGGCTTGACATCACTTAGCTTGCATCTCTTGAGGATGTCTTGAGTGTATTTGGCCAGGTTGATAAAGGTTCCTTCTCTTCTTTTCTTGATTTCGAACCCGAGAAAGAACTTCAACTCTCCCATCATGGACATCTTGAACTTTGAGGTCATGAGAGCGGCAAACTCCTCATTGAAAGCTTTGTTAGGGGAACCAAAGATAATATTATCAACTTATAGTTGGCATACAAACAACTCCCCTTTGACCTTCTTGGTAAAAAGAGTGGGATCGATTTTCCCAATTTCAAACCCACGATCTTGCAACAGCTCGGTAAGGTGCTCATACCACACACGTGGGGCTTGTTTAAGGCCATATAGCGCCTTATCGAGTTGGTACACATGATCAGGGAAACAGGGATCCTCGGACACCAGGGGTTGTTTGACATATACCAACTCATTAATAGGACCATTATGAAAAGAACTCTTCACATCCATTTGTTGCAACTTAAAGTTATGATGAGAAGCATAAGCAATCAACAAACGAATGGATTCAATGCGAGCAATGGGAGCAAAGGTTTCACCGTAGACGATACCCTCGACTTGGGAGTAGCCTTGTGCTACCAACTGAGCCTTGTTGCGAACGATAATCAAATGAGCATATTTCTTGTTCTTGAATATCCACTTGGTTCCAATGACATTATGATTCCCCATTGTCCTTGGCACCAATCTCCACACTTTGTTGTGCTCGAAGTTATTGAGTTCTTCATGCATGGGATTAAGCCAATCCGGATCCTCGAGTGTCTCATAGCCCTTTTGGGGTTTGATGTCTACTAAACAACCTTCTTCTTGTAGACGTTGTTGGGCCTCCAAGTGCAGAGGTTTGTACGACAATAGCAAATTTCCCTCAAGTGGATGACCTAAGGTTTATCAATCCGTAGGAGGCGTAGGATGAAGATGGTCTCTCTAAAGCAACCCTACAACCAAATAACAAAGAGTCTCTTGTGTCCCCAACACACCCAATACAATGGTAAATTGTATAGTGCACTAGTTCGGCGAAGAGATGGTGATACAAGTGGTATATGGATGATAGATAAAGGTTTTTGTAATCTGAAAATATAAAAACGGCAAGGTAACTAATGATAAAAGTGAGCACAAACGGTATTGCAATGCTAGGAAACAAGGCCTAGGGTTCATACTTCCGCTAGTGCAAGTTCCCTCAACAATACTAACATAATTGGATCACATAACTATCCCTCAACATGCAACAAAGAGTCACTCCAAAGTCACTAATAGCGGAGAACAAACGAAGAGATTATGGTAGGGTACGAAACCACCTCAAAGTTATTCTTTCCAATCAATCCGTTGGGCTATTCCTATAAGTGTCACAAACAACCCTAGAGTTCGTACTAGAATAACACCTTAAGACACAAATCAACCAAAACCCTAATGTCACCTAGATACTCCAATGTCACCTCAAATATCCGTGGGTATGATTATACGATATGCATCACACAATCTCAGATTCATCTATTCAACCAACACATAGAACCTCAAAGAGTGCCCCAAAGTTTCTACGGAAGAATCACGAAGAAAACGTGTTCCAACCCCTATGCATAGGTCATGGGCGGAACCCGCAAGTTGATCACCAAAACATACATCAAGTGAATCACGTGGTATCCCATTGTCACCACAGATACGCACGGCAAGACATACATCAAGTGTTCTCACATCTTTAAAGACTCAATCCGATAAGATTACTT
Organism: Triticum dicoccoides; assembly: GCF_002162155.2. Taxonomy (NCBI): domain Eukaryota; kingdom Viridiplantae; phylum Streptophyta; class Magnoliopsida; order Poales; family Poaceae; genus Triticum; species Triticum dicoccoides. The sequence continues at coordinate 385,587,737 of NC_041384.1, forward strand.
CAAAGGGGAAACTCAATTCATTACAAGAGAGAAGAGGGGGAGAAGAAACATAAGATCCAACTATAATAGCAAAGCTCGCGATACATCAAGATCATGCCAAATCAAGAACACGAGAGAGAGATCAAACACATAGCTACTGGTACATACCCTCAGCCCCGAGGGAGAAATACTCCCTCCTCGTCATGGAGAGCACCAAGATGATGAAGATGGCCACCGGAGAAGGATTCCCCCTCCGACAGGGTGCCAGAACGGGTCTAGATTGGCTTTCGGTGGCTACGGAGGCTTCTGGTGGCGGAACTCCCGAGCTATTGTGCTCTCGGATGTTTTTAGGATATATGGAGATATATAGGCGGAAGAAGTATGTCAGGGGAGCCACGAGGGTGGAGGGCACGCCCCCTGCCTCGTGGCCTCCTCGTTGCTTCCCTTACGTGGACTCCAAATCTCCGGGTTGCTTTCCTTCCAAAAATAAGTTCCGTCAAGTTTCAGGTCAATTGGACTCCATTTGATTTTCCTTTTCTGCGATACTCTAAAACAAGGAAAAAACAGAAACTTGCGCTGGGCTCTAGGTTAATAGGTTAGTCCCAAAAATAATATAAAAGTGTATAATAAAGCCCATAAACATCCAAAGTTGATAATATAGTAGCATGGAACAATCAAAAATTATAGATACATTGGAGACGTATCAGGGTTCAACACAAGAAACAAATGTGTGATGTTCACAATAATTTGGTAATTGTCTACGAGTGCTTACCCCCTTTCTTAAACATCAAAGCACATTCGTCATGAGATGACCCTTGGTAGTGAGCTTGGATGCAATCTTGGCAGCACGACGCTCCAATTCCTCCTTAGGAGTGAGTTGAGGAGCGGTAACTTGATCATCTCGAGCGTCGTCTTGAGCTTGTTCTTGATTGCCGGATCTCGGGTTCTGGCAAAACCCTCAAGGTTCGAAGACTGGGGTGCGCGCAAAGATCTCCCCCTACCGATTCACGTCCTAGAGTCGCTAAGATCTCTCGGGCTAACTCGACGAACTCGCAACGCAAAGGACACAAGATTTATACTGGTTCGGGCCACCATTGTGGTGTAATACCCTGCTCCAGTGTGGTGTGGTGGATTGCCTCTTGGGCTGAGGATGAACAGTACAAGGGGAAGAACAGCCTCCTGTGGAGAGGTGTTCTTGTGCTTGGTGAACTTGTGGTTGTTCGGATCTCTCTCCCCTCTAGCGATGGTGGTGGCTAGTCCTATTTATAGAGGCCCTCGTCCTCTCCCCAAATATTGAGCGGGAAGGGAGCCAACAATGACCAATTTGAAAGGGGACAGCTAGTATAACTTATCCTGACAAAAGCAGTCTTCGCCTGCAAAAGGCTCTGGTGGTGACGCCGCCTTGGGCTCCATGCTGATCTCCGTCTTGTCGTCCTGCTGGTCTTGGTCTCGTTGCACTGATATGGAAAGCTTTGCTTGACGCCTCGGTACTCCGCGCCTACGCTTGCTTCCTTAGCACCAAAGAGGAAACAAGGACACTGTGCGCGCTGGCGCCCGCCTGATCTTGATCGTCATGGCTCACGTCATTGAAACCTCGCGAGGTTTGCCTTGCCTTGAGCTCTCCGCCCCTCACGAGCCAGCCTGGTGGGGGCGCTCCCAAGGAGGTCTTGTGTTGTCCGCCTCGCGAGGCTTGGCCCCTCGCGAGGTTCTTGAGTGCTTGTTGGTGAAGATGGGCCGTATTGGCCCGCTCGCAGTGCCACGCCATGGGCCATAGGCAGGCAAGTCTGGGGACCCCCGTTCCCAGAACGCCGACAGTAGCCCCCGGGCCCAAGGCGTGCTCGGGCTTGGCTTCGAGGCGAAGCCAAAGGTCAAGTGAGGAGCGCCGCGGGCCCCAATAGCATGCGGCCTTGGTTGATGCGTGGCGGTTGATTGGACGTGGGCGTCTCCGCTTCCCCACGCTGCCTTGATACCCACCTAGCTAGGCGGCCACCACTGTCTACACGGTTTCCCTCCCGTTGTTGCCGCGCACTCTCCAATTCTTCCGCTTCCTCGTAGCTCAGCCTCTCCCCCCGATCCGATCTGAGCTCAATCCTCCCATCGCCATGGCACCGGACCAGTCGGAGAAAGGGAAGAGTCCCCTGTCCTCTGCCGAGCTGCATCCGGCCGCTGAGCCTGCCGTTGGCAGGACGCTGGTGCTCAACCAAGAAGCCATGGACAAGGTGCGTCCCATGCTCGGCTCAAGCTTCAGTGAGTGGGGAAGGACGGTGGCCTGGCCTACATCTCATGCTCGTCGACCGGACAGCCACCGAGGTCCCATTCTTCATCGATGCCTTTTGGGCTGGCTTGGTTCCTCCTTTCTCCGCCTTCTTCTACACTGTGCTTGCGCATTATCAGATCCACATGCTACACCTTGATCCCCAATCCATGACCCTTCTTGTCATCTTCGCCTTTGTTTGTGAGGCTATGGTAGGCATTGCCCCTTCAGTGGCCCTTCTCCGCCACTTCTTCTCGCTGCACCCGATTGATCCCCGACAGAGCTCAGGATGCCTGAGCTTTCAGGCCGTGGCGGTGACGGCTGACGTGGGGATTGACTTCGAGCTCCCACCATGCACGAGCGGATTTCGGGCACGGTGGGTATTTGTTGATGTCGGAGTGCTCAGCCCCCTGCTCTCTTCTCCGCCAGCGCTCGCTATTCCCAACTCCGGTTGGTGCCACCAAAGGCTCGCTAATTCGCGCCTTACCCCTGTCTGGTTCTGTCGGCGTTCTGGGAACGGGGGTCCCCAGACTTGCCTGCCTGCGGCCTGCGCCGTGGCTCAAAGGGGGGCCCAGCACGGCCCATCTTCATCAACACAGACCCAAGACCCTTGCGAGGGGCCAAGCCTCGCGGGGCGGATGACACGGAGCTTCCTCAGGCACGGCCTCATCAAGCTAGCTCACGAGGAGGCAAAGAGATCAAGGCGGGGTACCTCACGAGGTGCCCGTGACACAAGCCATGACAACCAAGGGTGTCAGGCGGGCGCCAGCCCACGCAGTGTCCTCCTTTCCTCTTTGGTGCAAAGGGAGCAAGCGCATGCGAGAGCATCAAGCAAAGGCACCCGTTTCGGTGCAACGAGACCAAGACCAGTCCAACGGCAGGGAGGAAGTCATTGTGGAGCCCAAGCCAGCGTCACCACCAGAGCCTTTGGCAGGCGAGGACCAACTTTAGTCAGGATAAGTGTACCAGATGTTCCCCTTCAAAATGGCCAATTGTTGGCGCCCTTTCCGCTCAATATTTGGGAAGAGGCCTAGGGCCTTTGCCTATAAATAGGAATAGCCACCCCCAGGGTAGGGGGCAATCAAGGAGGAGAGAATCAAGCAGAGAGAGAGAGAGAAGGGTGACTGAACTTCTCCTAGCAGTTCATCCCCTCAGCCAAGAACAGACCCTCGCGAGGCTGTTCTTCCTTCTGTTGCTCATCATCATCAGCCCAAGAGGCAATCCACCACACCACACACTGGAGTAGGGTATTACACCACAACGGTGGCCCAAACCAGTATAAACCCTGTGTCTCTTGTGCTGTTCTTTCCATAGCTTAGATCATAGCGAGGCGGAGGGGTGCAGGTAGGTAGAAGGCGAAATCTCCGCACGCACCCCAGTGTTCGAACCTCAAGGGTCTGCCGGAACCTGAAATCCGACATTTGGCGCTCCAGGTAGGGGTGCGCCGGAATTCGTCTTCCACCACCCCGTTCTCCTCCGACCATCGCGTCCATGTCTGACGCACGTCGGGCCCGCGCCGAGCACCGGGCCGCTCTTGCTTCCCGCGTCGCCCAGACGGCTCCTGTCGGCAGGCGTCCTCGCCGTTCCTCGTCACCTGCCGTCAACGCCGCCACCGGCCCGGCGGGGAACGAGCAGCAAGCGTCGTCTCAGCATCCGTTCGTGCGGCAAGACAGCCGCACCGCTACACCCTCGCTCACCCCAGCTGGTTCTTTGTCCCGCGCGCTCCGCGCACCCATGGAGCCTCGAGTTGCGCTCATCGCGGCAAACGAGCTCCTGCGCTACCGTCCCGTCGACGACGTCTACGAAGAATGGCTCGACCGCGTCGCCGAGCTCGTCCGTGCCGCAGGGGCCTCTCCTGCGCCGTCCGTTCCGCTGCACAGCACCCCGCCCCGCGCGGGCGACGAAGCTCCGGGGGCGCCCCAGCCGCCTCCTCCTCAAGAAGGCGCCGTGGCTCCAAGGCGCGTGGCCCCTGGGCAGAACCCACTCCGTCACGTGCCAGCGCGGCAAGAGCAGAGCTGCCAAGAAGTCCCTCGCCCGCAAGAAGCTGCCCGGGCGCTCCCTGTTCCAGCACGTCGCGACCATGCTCCTGCTCCCGCACGTCAAGACCCCGTGCTGCTCCCAGCTGCCACGCGTGGGGACATGCAAGACCAAGCTCTCCGTCGCCCAAGGCCTCCAGTGGCCACAGCAGGCTGTCGTGCCTTCACCACCGAGCTACGCAGCGTCGCGTGGCCCGGCAAGTTCAAGCCAGACCTGCCTCCTCGTTACGACCTACCCTGCGGAGTTCCTCCAGCTCTATGAGCTGGGCATCGAAGCTGCCAACGGAGACGAGAAGGTCATGGCGAACTGGTTTCCCATGGCGCTCAAGGACGGGGCCCGCACCTGGCTCCTGAACCTGGCTCCAGGCACGATCTCCTCCTGGGACGAGATGCGCACCCGCTTCATCGCCAACTTCCAAGGTACTCGCGACCGGCCACCCGCCGTGAGCGACATGGGCCGCATCAAGCAACAACCCGGAGAGACCCTGCAGAAGTACATCCAGCGCTTCAACAACGCACGCCTCAAGATTCCCAAGGTGACCGAGGAGGCCATCATCTCAGCCTTCTCCGACGGCGTGTGCGACGTCAAGATGAAGGAGGAGCTGGTGATGCATGAAGACCTGTGCACTTCCTTGGAGTTGTTCAACTTGGCAACCAAGTGCGCCACGGCTGAGGAAGGGCGTCTCTCCCTCATCGAGCTGCCTGCCGCAGACCCAGAAGAGAAGAAGCCCAAGGCCAAGGATGTGAAGCGCAAGGGGGCTGCCGTGCTCGCGGCAGAACCAGACACCAAGCAGGGCAGAGATCAGCCCGAATCTTCCAAGGGCAGTCGATACTGTGTGTACCACGACCTCCACACCCACAACACCAACGAATGTCAAGAGCTCCGAGCCATGCGAGAAGGAAGGATCGGCCGTCGTCCTGACCGCGATGACCGGGGCTACGGTCAAGGAGGAGGAATGAAGATAGGACGCTGGGAAGACCGCAGCCCGCGCCAAGGGTGGCGCGATCAACCTCGCGAGGATCGCTGGCAAGACCCGCCTCGCGAGGGAGACTGGAGGGATCAACCTCGCGAGGATCGCCCGCAAGGCAACGCAGGCCTCCCTCCGCTACCGCCGCAGCCAAGGAGAAACAAGGACCGCCATCAGGACGAGGGGGCTGGGGGCTTCCAGGAGCCGCGCGCGATCGCCTGCATCCTGGGCGGGGCTCAAGCCCCAGCCTCTCAGCGCATCTTCAAGCAGTTCGCCCGCGAAGCAAATGCAGTCCTCCCCAAGCTCGAAGCCACGTGCCCTCTCAGGTGGTCGGCGTGCGCCATCACGTTCAGCTCAGCAGATCAGCTCAAGTGTGCGGCCACAGCCAGAGTCCTCCCGATGCTTTGTTCCCCAATCATCAGCAATGTGGTGGTCACCAGGACCCTCATCAATGGCGGGGCAGGGCTCAACGTCCTGTCCGTGGAAACATTCAACAATCTCCATGTGCCCTACAACCAGCTTCAGCCAACCAAGCCTTTCTCTGGAGTCACCGACGGCTCCACGGTCCCGATTGGGCAGGTCCGCCTCCCTGTCACCTTCGGGGCACGCGACAACTACCGCACCAAGCTCATCGACTTCGACGTTGCTCACATTCGCCTGCCGTACAACGCCATCCTTGGGTACCCAGCGCTGGCCAAGTTCATGGCCGTAATTCACCACGACTACAACGTCCTCAAGATGCCAGGAAGTGGCGGAGTCATCATGGTGCCCTGTGAAGAGAAGGACGCGGTGTGTTCCCTGGAACGAGCCTCTCAGGCCGCATCACTGGAAGACTCGGATCGCGGAAGCAGGAGGCTTCCCGAGACCACCCCCAAGAAGAAGAAGACATCATCCGGCCCAGCCCCTCAGGAGGCAAGCCCCTTAGGGCCCGCGCCTGCCTAGGGGGAACCTCCTTCCATCGCATAGGAAAGCGTGCCCGGCACCCTCCTCAGGCAGGGCTCGGGGGCTCTCCCCTGGAGGGCCACCGACCTGGCTAAGGTCACGAGGGAGGCGCTTGGGCACCACATGGAGGCGTGTTTCGAAGCACGTTTCCCTCAAGAAGGAGTAAGGCAAGGAGGGCCAGACCCTCAGGAGTTCGTCAGCAAGGCCATTCAGGAGCTACAGGAGTCAAGAGTCATGAAAGGCGGCCGCCGCCTACCAGTTGTGGCTCCCCATCCAGGCGAGGATGGTGGGCTGCGCGTCTGCATCGACATACCAGGGCTCAATCGAGTCGCCTCTCTGGAGCGCCTCTGGCCCTCGCGAGTGGGGCGCTGCGAAGGTCCACCCCACAGCTACGTTCGCATGCCTTACGGCTTGCCGAACGCGGCTGCCGCGTACCAGCACCTCATGAGGGGCATCATGGAGGCTCAAGAGGCCAGGCATTCCGCAGCCCTGGCGGAGATGGAGATGGTCCGCGAGGAGCCACCAGCGCCTCCGGAGCCTCCCAAGGCCCCTGGGCCTGGGGGCTCATGTGGATCGGCTTCCGCAGCCCACCGAGTCTGCTACACCAACACTCCTTCGTCCTCAACATCATCAGGTGACATCTTTCAAGTTTCATTTCCAGCTGGGAGCGCCCCCCAGGGCTGCATTATTCCCAGGCCGCGTGGGTCCGTCCCTGCGGCATGTATCCCTTTTATTTCATGTTGTTAGCTTACTTTGTTGGGGGCGCCCCACGGGCTGCATCATCCCCAAGTCGCTCGGGCCTGACCCAGTGATGTCCGCCTTCCTAGCATCTATTTGAATGAATCCACCCCTTCGCGGCTAATGTGTTTGACCTAGTTGCCCGCTCAACTGACACCAACTGACGGAGCTGCTCCCAAACGGCACGACGCTTGCGCATGGGTCCGTCCCTGCAACATCGACAAACCTGAATGGCTGAGCTCTGGCCGCGGCAGCCCCGCATGGCGCCACCTCGTCAAGCCTTTAGTGCCTCATCGCCCCTCGGAAGCAACCAACGGCTGACTGTCAATTGTCATGGCAACCCCTCGTTCTTTCTATGATGAGTCTACAGGATCTCCTAAAGGATCTGCGTCAGGCGAGGCCCTTGCGGTGTCTCCTTCACTCTCATCCGTGCGAACCGCTTGCACATTAAAGGGGGGTGCCTGAGCATCGCGACTCAGGGCTCCTACTGGCTCTCCAGCCCTCACCCTTTGGCCTTGTCCACGGCATCGCGACCTGGCATACCAGCGACGGCTGAGACTCGCTCGAGGGCCAGGACCCGAGGACGTAGAGCAGAAAGGGGAGCAAAGGCAAGAGGGGAGGGACACGCGAGGACCTCACCGAGCAACCTCACGCCTGCTGATGCACGGACCCGGCAAAACACCAGAGAGCGGTCCCTGATTCTCGAGATAAGTCACCACCCGGAAGCACCAGCTACCGTGGCACCATCCCCGCACCTAATGCAATCCCGTGTTAGCGACGCCGCTCTCCTTTCTCACCGAACGACGGCTGCTTGAGCGCCAAAGGGGACCTCCTGAGCATCGCGACTCAGGGGCTCTTACCGGACCCCGGGTCGCTCACCTCCTGGCCTTGACCACGACATCGCGACCTGGCATACCAGCGACGGCTGAAGCCGCCTTGGGACTGGGACCTGTCGGCGCAGAGCACCAAGCCCTCGTGAGGTTCGAAAGGGAGAACTGAGCTAAGACGGAATGAGAAACTCGCACAATTCTACGACAAGGGTTATATTAACAAAACAGGATCACAGGCACCTTACAAGCCCCCACGGGACGCGTCTTTGATTCCTCGCAGGGAACAGATCCTAAAAGGACGCTCACTACACGCGCCCCTGCAAAAGATGCCATCATCAACAGTGGGACGTCAAGCACCGGCGCCAACCCCATCCAGATCAGAGTCGGCGACGGCCTGACGAGCCCGCCTTGCTCCAGGAGCGGCGCCGGCTCGGGGGCTCATAGCTGTCGTCGCTCGTCTCCGGAGTCGCGAAGAGCTCGCTGGAGTCGCTGGAACCTCCGACGCCTCCGCCGCCTGAGGAGCCAGCAAGGGAGAGGTCGGCGGGCCCAATCCTCGCCATAGCAGGGTCCCGACCACCTCTCCCAGGGCAGCACTCCAGCCGGTGCTCGCTCGCATCGAAGACCTTGAAGAACATCACTGAAGCACCGTCGTACTCCAAGTGGATCGCGAAGGCGCCTCTTGTCCTGCAAACCCGGGCGATTTCGCTCCAGCCTCAAGTCATGAAGACCTCGCCCGGGGCAACGACCGCGACCTCTGCCTCGATTGCGAGGGTGCTGCAGCCAAAGCTCCAGGAGTTCTTCCTGCGGGATGATGGAGGCGAAGAAGGGAGGAAGGCGAATCCAAGACTGAGGAGGCATGGTGGCGTGGAGCACGAACTCCCGGGAGGAGCCCTCGGTGTGGACCCCAGGGGGGACGACCCACACCTTCGTGACCCGTCGGCGCCGACGGTAGCGCCGCCCGTGGCGATCGGCATCGACTCCTTCAGAGCCCTCGATGTGGGCGTACAAGGGAAGCGGGAACCCCGGCGGTGGCCGCTCGCACCAGGGCCTCGACACCACCTGATGCGCCCCCTCGTCCCGGCCGCGGAGGGCGAGCCGTTTCTTCGGCGGGAGCGGGTCTGGTTCCTCTCGGGGAGCCTTTCCCTTCTCTGCCACCAAGAACCGGCGGAGCGGAGCCATCGCAGCAAGACGGAGCAAGGACCGGGAAGAAGGAGAAGCAAGAAGGGATGGACTAGAAGGGCGCGCGCCGTTCCGTACTTATGGCCGGCGATGGCCAACCGCCGACCTCCACGATCGCAGGTAATCATGACCCGCTTTGCATGCAGGGACTTGTCCAATCCGTGCAGTTGCCGAGGCACCATGGGGAAGTGGAGACGCCCACGTCCAGTCAACCGCCATGCGGCGCCCAAGGCCGCGGGCTGTTAGGGCCCAGGGCGCTTCGCCCTCGCCCTTTCGCCTCCCTTCACGGCCAAGTCCGGGTGCGCCTTACGCCCGGGGCTACTGTCGGTGTTCTGGGAACGGGGGTCCCCAGACTTGCCTGCCTGCGGCCTGCGGTGTGGCTCAAAGGGGGGCCCAGGACGGCCCATCTTCATCAACACAGACCCAAGACCCTCGCGAGGGGCCAAGCCTCACGGGGCGGACGACACGGAGCTTCCTCAGGCACAGCCTCATCAGGCTGGCTCGCGAGGAGGCGGAGAGATCAAGGCGGGGTACCTCACGAGGTGCCCGTGACGCAAGCCATGACGACCAAGGGTGCCAGGCGGGCGCCAGCCTGTGTAGTGTCCTCCTTTCCTCTTTGGTGCAAAGGGAGCAAGCGCAGGCGAGAGCATCAATCAAAGGCACCCGTTTCGGTGCGACGAGACCAAGACCAGTCCAACGGCAGGGAGGAAGTCATTGTGGAGCCCAAGCCAGCGTCACCACCAGAGCCTTTGGCAGGCGAGGACCAACTTTAGTCAGGATAAGTGTACCAGATGTTCCCCTTCAAAATGGCCAATTGTTGGCGCCCTTCCTGCTCAATATTTGGAAAGAGGCCCAGGGCCTTTGCCTATAAATAGGACTAGCCACCCCCAGGGTAGGGGGGCAATCAAGGAGGAGAGAATCGAGAAGAGAGAGAGAGAGAGAAGGGTGACTGAACTCCTCCTAGCAGTTCATCCCCTCAGCCAAGAACAGACCCTCGCGAGGCTGTTCTTCCTTGTATTGCTCATCATCATCAGCCCAAGAGGCAATCCACCACACCACACATTGGAGTAGGGTATTACACCACAACGGTGGCCCGAACCAGTATAAACCCTGTGTCTCTTGTGCTGTTCTTTCCATAGCTTAGATCTTAGCGAGGCGGAGGGGTGCAGGTAGGTAGAAGGCGAAATCTCCGCGCGCACCCCAGTGTTCGAACCTCAAGGGTCTGCCGAAACCCGAAATCTGACAGGTTCAGGCTGAAGAGGCTCAAGGACCTTGATGTGACTGCGCCTATGGTGGTGAAGGAGTTCATCCGGCGCCGAACCGCTCCGCTTCAGCGCCACTCTCGACCGAGGTGGGCCTTGCTCAACAGGAAGGACCAGATGATACCTCAGGAGTCCGGGCTCCCCCTTGAGGCGCGGAGAACGGTGCTTGAGGTCCTGACGGGTGTCCTGTTGCCAGATGACATGCCAATGAAGAGTTGCCTTCTGTACCGCTGCTTGAACAAGGCGACATTCGCTGAGCAGATGCCTTCCTTCGATGAGTGGGGGCTGCGTCCAGTCAGCCTCATGGGGCCCCGTGAGAACCCCATCGTCGTGGTTCCTCTCCCTGCCGCTGGCGTCGAGCTCGGCCCAAGTGTGGATGCAGGGGGCGAGCACCGCTGGGGGCCGATGGTGAAGATGTCAAGATGTTGATGCCACCTAGGGCTCCCGAGGCGTCGTACTCGGGGACTCGCGACTCTTTCCCTGGGGCGGCGGTTGAGGGGGTGACACAGCCCGTGTCTCCCAAAGCCGGGGCTCCTAAGGCCTCGGTAGGTCGCTGCGAGGCAGAGCCTGATAGCTCCCCTCAGCTTGGCGCTCCTGAGGCTGCCCCTTCGAGCACTTCTCTAGTTGCGCCTCGTGTCGGCCGCCATGCCCAGCGCTTTGGCCGGCTTTGCGTGGACTTAGAAGAGATCCGCAAGAGGAGGGGGTCCCCAAGCAACGGCACCTTTGGGCCGTTAAAACGGAGAAAGTACATTGCCGTTGACGAGTAACTTATCTTTGTGATTCTCCGCATGCTGCTTCCCTTCCTGATGATGTCTCTTCAGGATCCCTTCCGCCAAGGCCGCAGAATCTCCTAAGAAGCAACCTCCTCTCACCTCGTTTCTCCCGTCGGACTCAAGCGCTGCAAGCCCGCGTGCTGCTCACAGCGTGGAGTCGACCGGGGAAGCCAGCCCATCGACAAGGCGTCTTGAGCTCGCACCTTCGCCATCTCTCCTTCGTGGCCTTTCTTGGAGTACAACAAGTGTGCCAAGGGTTCCTCCCCTGGTCGTGGACGGCGGTTGGATGGCTTCGATCTTGGGTTCCTCTTCAAGCAGCGGGCTTCCACTCGTTCGGGCTCCTCGCGAGGCCTGGCCCGCAACTGGGCGGGCGCCAGGCCCCAGCCCCACATCGAAAGGGTACAAGCCGCTTCGGGCCCCATTCGCGGTCCCCGCGATGGAGGACGGTGTCAGCAACATGCTCAAGTCGGTGCAAGAAAGGAGCATCGTCCGCCACGAGCTCTTTCAGGAGGCGATGGGCGCGATGAACCGGCTTGGTGAAGAGCTCATGGATGCGGACGCATGCCTCATGGCCGGGGGTCTTCGGCTGGTGGAGGAGCGGCATAAGCTGAAGGTGGCTATCAACCTCGGGCACCACCAGCGCGAGCTCGATAATGCGAAGGTCGAGGCTTCCCTCACAGCCTCCTGTGAGGCCTGCTCCCGAGCTCTAGAAGAGGCTCGGGAAGCTGACCGCCGTCGCGAGGTCGCAGAGAAGTGCGCGTGGGAGCTCCAAGCCTGGACCGCCGTCTTGGATCAACAAGTGGAGGCACGCAGAGCCGCCCTGGCGTCACTGAGGGGGACACCCACCAAAGAGGAAGAGATCCGGAAGCACGAGGAGGCACTGGCGCTGGAAGCCGTGGAGTGTAGCCTTGAGCTCGAACGACTGGAGATGAGGGGGCATCAAGTTGCCCAGGCGGAGGATGCCATCGGCGCACGCGAGGCCAGGACCCAGGAGGAGGTCGATCGCCGGGTTGCCGAGGTTCGCGCGGGTCTTGAGGGTAGGCCCGCGCCGAGCTGCTCCCTCTTCAGCAACGGGTCGCTGACGCCGAGTCCGTCATGCGGCAGAGCAAGGAGGAAGTGCTTCAGCGACGAACGCTGGAGCGCGTGCACCCCCCATGCTCTAGGACCTCAGGAACAGGGCCAACATCGCCCTGGGCCACATCTGTGATGAGAATGCTCCTCATCCCCACGCGAACGACTACGCCAGCCACCTTCGCTTCTTCACCGACGAGGTGACGCGCCTGGAGAACCGTTTCGAGATGGCTCGCCAACTTGTTGAAGAGAGGAGCCACGGCCTACTCAAGCGTGCCTTCTCCCTTGTCTTCAGCCATCTCCAAAACACCGACCCCAACTTCCATTTTTCCGCCGCCATCTCTCTTGTACCCGAGACCATCCGGGGCGGCCTGTCGCGATGGGTGGAAGACAATGTGGACGCGCTGGTCAGTGCCTTCACTTCCTATGACAACGGGGTGGTGGTCGCGGCGGACGTGGGCGACGTTGTCGACGATGGTGATAGTGGCACTGGTGAAGGTGATGGTGATGCCAGCGATGGTGGCAGTGATGCCAGCGACACATCTGAGGGCGATCCGGGGGACGCGGCGAGCGACATGTTTGACTGATCCCGTGTTTCCCAGTTGTTCATCTTGCACACAGAAGCTGGGGCGCAGCCCTTGAGGTTGTAAGAGCATTTTTGGAGGGGAAGCCCCTCATGTAAATATACTACTGCTTCTATATTTTTAGGTCGAGTTGTACATGCGTCTTCATGAACTCACGTATCCTGGGGCAAGGTTGCTATTGCGGTTTACCTTATCCTAGATGAGCCCAAAACCGGCTCATGAGATTGCGAGTTTCTGGAAAGCTCCTGAGGAACTCGTCGACACGCCCGAGGGGGCCGCGTGATAAGCAAGCACTAGCCATGGCGCGTGTGCGTCATGCCCATCCCCGCTCGCGAGGGGCCCGCGAGGGGGAAGCAACAGGCGTGAACTCTGAAATAAGGCAAGAACCAGATAGCAAGAAATCGCTTAGAACGAGAAAAGCACCCCCCGGGCGAGTCAATGAAAATTCAACTTCAACTTAAATCCAAATCCAAAAGGCAGGGCCACAAAAAAGAGATTCAAAGCAAATGGTCGCGTCCGGCGCCTAGTCTAGTCTTCAAGTCTTCTCACCAGCGCGGAGCTAAGTGCTGCCACTTGGACGTGGGAGGGAGCCCTCGAGGCCTGAGGGCGGCACTCCTGAGACTCCGGGGCGTGTATAGCCCCACTCATTATTACGTGAGAGTGTCATGGGCGGCGATCTTCACAGGCGTGAGCCTTACTTCAAATCGCCAGATGAGGTCCCCGCCTTACGCCACCCCCTATCACCGCTGGGACGACCGGAGACCAGGACGGCACCAACAAGGGCAGAGGGGATGCCAGCGGCGCCCTCGGCGACCACAGGCCCTCTGCCGGGGGAAGGCTCCCCGGCGCCTCCCCGGCAGAGGGCCTACCTCTGAGCGATGCCTTGCTCTGTGCGACGCGAGGAGGGGCCTTGCTCCTGGCCCCTCCCGTGCAGCCCCCAGTGAGCCTCTCCTAGTGAGACGGATACCACCGCGCTGGAACCGTTGCCTGACGCTGTGACCTGGTTCACTTGCGATTCATGGTTAGCGTAAGCCTGCCCCTGGGAGATTAGTGGTACCCTGTGGCTATTGTCGAGAGCGTGGTTGGTGGGGCTTTCGGGCGGCTCCTGGAAGGCCTCAGCTCCTAGCGCCTCCTCTTCCCAACCTGGCTCGAGGAATGAGCCAGGGTCATCTTCCGGCATGTACTCTTGGTTCATCATGCGAGGCACGTAGGCCTCCGAGGCCCTTCCCCCAAAGACCTCGCCGAAGTGCCCCACGCTCCATGTCGCCCAGCCCATGACGCCGTCCTAAGGATGGTGGGGTAGCGCCCCACTAGGGCCGTGTGCGGCGACGCTCGTCCCCGCACCCATCTGGGGTGGTGCGGGTGCGATGGGGCACCGTCCGCCGTGGATCACGCTGGTGTCGACGAGGCCCCCGGGCGCACTCGGCGGCACACGGGCGCGGCGAGGCCTGCCATGGGATCCAGCCGCTGCCTGGGGCATGAGCTGGTAGCAAAAGGGCGGTGCTCCCGTGGCCACTGCGTCCAGGAGCTCGGCGACGCGTTCTAGCAGTGCATCCCGGCCGCTCTCCATCAGCCGGCACCGCAGCAACTCCCGCGCCACCGTGAGTGCAGCCAACATGTTTGCCTGCTCTCTCCGGGTGTCCGGCGCCATCGCCGTGGTGTGGCTTGCGGCCCTTGCAGCAGCTCACGCCTATCGTGGGGTGAGGGTGGACGGCGCCTGGCCGCGCCATCCGCGCCCCGCAACGTCAGGTGGTGCTCATGTCACATGGAGCGCGGGGTTGAGGTCTTCCTGGGCAGGCGGCGCCGCCCGGGCTGGCCAGGCTGCCCAACGGTCGGGTTGGTCCTTGAGTCACCGAACATCGGAACCGCGGAGTGTCGGTTAATCGGCTGATAGGAGAGAGGCTCCGGCGCACCCCCTACCTGGCGCGCCAAATGTCATTTCTCGGGTTCCGGCAAAACCCTCAAGGTTCGAACACTGGGGTGCGCGCGAAGATCTCCCCCTACCGATTCACATCCTAGCTTCGCAAAGATCTCTCGGGTTAACTCGATGAACTCGCAACTCAAGGGCCACAAGATTTATACTGGTTCGGGCCACCGTTGTAGTGTAATACCCTACTCCAGTGTGGTGGATTGCCTCTTGGGCTGAGGATGAACAGTATAAGGGGAAGAACAGCCTCCTGTGGAGAGGTGTTCTTGTGCTTGGTGAACTTGTGGCTGTTCGGATCTCTCCCCCCTAGCTATGGCGGTGGCTAGTCCTATTTATAGAGGCCCTGGTCCTCTCCCCAAATATTGAGCAGGAAGGAAGCCAACAACGGTCCTGACAAAAACAGTCTTCGCCTGCAAAAGGCTCTGGTGGTGACGCCGCCTTGGGCTCCATGGTGGTCTCCGTCTTGCCATCCTGCTGGTCTTGGTCTCATTGCACTGATATGGAAACCTTTGCTTGATGCCTCGGTACTCCGCGCATGCGCTTGCTTCCTTAGCACCAAAAAAGAAACAAGGACACAGTGCACACTGGCGCCCGCCTGATCTTGATTGTCATGGCTCGCGTCATTGAAACCTCGTGAGGTTTGCCTTGCCTTGAGCTCTCCACCCCTCGCGAGCTAGCCTGGTGAGGGTGCTCCCGAGGTGGTCTTATGTCGTCCGCCTCGCAAGGCTTGGCCCCTCGCGAGGGTCTTGAGTGCTTGTTGGTGAAGATGGGTCATACGGGCCCGCTCGCAGAGCCACACTGTGGGCCGCAGGCAGACAAGTCTGGGGACCCCTGTTCCCAGAACGCTGACATTGATCTTGAACTTACTCGGAGGTGAGAACTTGACCTTGGGCATCAGTTGGTGGTTCAACACTATCTTGAGATTGATCTTGCCCTTGATCTTGTTCATGAGGTTGAGGGCCTTCACTTTGTTCTTCGGAAGCGTGTGGGTCTTGGGTTGGTGATCGTCCCACTTGAGTGGAACATTGTCCTTCTTGTTCAGCCACAAGGGGTTCCTGAATGGGGAGGATAAAACCAACACCCATTCTTCTTATGGCTTGGGGAGGAATTTCATCACCTACATCACAAGTACCACTTTGCTCCACTTGGGAGCCGTTATTCTCATCAAACTCCATGTTACACGTCTCCTCAATAATCCCGTGGACTTATTGAGGACACAGTACGCATGAGAGTTTGTAGCATAACCAACAAATATGCCCTCATGAGCTCTAGCCTCAAATTTAGACAAACGAACACCTTTCTTGAGAATGAAACACTTACACCCGAACACCCGAAAGTACTTGAGGTTGGGCTTGTTACCGGTGAGTATCTCATATGGAGGTTTGTTCAAGCCTTTGCGGAGATAGATCCGATTGGATGCATGACACGCGGTGTTGATGGCTTTGGCCCAAAAGTTGCATGGAGACTTGAATTCCGCCATCATGGTCCTTGCCGCATCCAATAACGTCTGATTCTTCCTCTCCGCTACACCATTTTGTTGAGGGGTGTAGGGTGCGGAATATTGATGCTTGATCCCCTCATCACTAAGAAACTCATCCAAGGTGTAGTTATTGAACTCGGTGCCATTGTCACTTCTTATCGTCAAGATCTTCGCATTATGTTGGCGTTGAGCTTCGTTGGAAAGTCAATGATGGTTTGTTGGGTCTCACTCTCCCTCTTGAAGAAGTACACCCAAGTGTATCTTGAATAATCATCCACAATCACCAAGCAATACTTTCTACCCCCAAGACTATCAAAGGATGGAGGTCCAAAGAGATCCAAGTGAAGGAGCTCTAAGGGCCTCTTTGAGTAGATGATAGTCATGGCAGGGTGAGCCTTCTCATGTAGCTTTCCTTAAATACAAGCATTGCAAGCATTATCTTTGGCAAAACTAACATTTGTTAGTCCACGGACTTGGTCCCCCTTGAGAAGACTTTGCAAAGATCTCATATTGGCATGGGCTAAACGGCGATGCCAAAGCCATCCCATGTCAACTTTAGCCATTAGACATGTTGC
The DNA here is from genome assembly GCF_002162155.2 of Triticum dicoccoides. Taxonomy (NCBI): domain Eukaryota; kingdom Viridiplantae; phylum Streptophyta; class Magnoliopsida; order Poales; family Poaceae; genus Triticum; species Triticum dicoccoides. The sequence goes on from NC_041384.1 coordinate 385,604,335, forward strand.
TGTCTTAGTGGGTCACTCGGAAAACTTAATCACATAGAGACCGTTCTCGACATGCCCAACAAAGGCTACTTTAAGAGTCTTGCTCCACAAGAGGGCGACGGTATCATCAAAGAAAGTGACAAAGCACATGAGTGCAAGTTGACGAACGAAAAGCAAATTGTATGCAAGGGACTCAACAAGCATGACTTTCTCGATCGTGAGATCATGAGAAATGACAACCTTGCCAAGTCCCAATACCTTAGGAGACGAGGCGTCACCCCACTCGACATTGGTGGGCATAGATGGAATCTTTTGCACGTCCACAACCAAGTCCTTGCTTCCGGTCATATGATTAGTGGCTCCACTATCGAGCAACCATGATCCCCCACCGGAAGCAAACACCTACAAGAGATCAATGCTTGATTTTAGGTACCCATTTTGTAATGGGTCCTTTGATGTTAGTAACAAGGGTCTTAGGAACCCAAATAGACCATTCAATGTACTCATAAGTAGAACCAACAAACTTAGCATAAACATGCCCATCACTAGCACAGCACAACACATAGGGAGGGTTAAAGTTGTCGGCTTTGTTGGAAGGGGTGGCATTGCCCTTCTTGACACCACCACCCTTCTCATTGTTCTTCTTCTCCTTAGAATCGCCCTCTCCCTCCTTCACAAAAGTTTGCTTGAGAGGAGGAGGTCGTTTGGCCTTGTCATTCTTCTTCTTGTTCTTGGGCTCGGGAGCAAACCCAATTCCCTCCTTGCCCACAACTTCCTTTTGATTTCTCAAAAGGTCGTTGAGGTTCTTCTCACCTTGTATCTAAGACATAAGGCCTTTCTAAAGTTGCTCCTTCAACTTAGCATTCTCCTCCACGAGATGCACATGCTCACAACATGGGTTAGTAGCATTTGCATTATCAATTAAGACCATATGAGGAAAAGTGGGTTTTTCCTTAGTTAGCTTCACTTGGAGTTGATCATGAGACTCTTTGAGGCTAGCATGAGCACCCTTCAAGGCTTTGTGAACCTTGTCAAGTAAATCAAACTCCTCCTTGAGTCTAGCAAGATCAACCCCAAGTTTGGACTTCTAGGAATTGAGCACACGAGATACAACAAGAGCATGAGCAAGATCTTTCTTTAAATTAGCATGATCATCGTTGTGTGACTCCTCAAGATCCAAACAATGACCACACTCTTCCTCAAGAGCATTAGAGAGATCCGATATCTCATCGGCATAGTCACGACTATGTCCCTCCATCTTAGAGATAGTGTCTTCATGAGCCTCAATCATGTCATCGACTTCACCAAGTTGTTCCAAGAGAGCAACAAAGTACTTATTAGATTTACCCTTGAGCTTACTCATAAAAGACTCAAATTAATTTTCTTCCTCATTAGAACCCTCACTTTCATCAATGCTATCCCTCAAAGAGGGATTAGTAGTGATGGTATTTTTGATGTTAGTGAAAGTGCAACTATCCCTGGGTGGATTTGGTAATTCCTAACAACATATAGCTCATTGAGCTAATAATATTTCAAGATAAATATTTAAGGAAAGCTCAGTGATTAGCATGGCATGGATTAGAAATGTGGATCCCTCAAAATGCTAAGGACAAAAGATTGGCTCAAGCTCAAGCTAAAGACTCTACATTTTACCTTTTAGTGATCCAAGATCACATTGAGTCCATAGGAAAAGCCAATACTATTAAAAGGGGATGAGGTGTTGCTTAATGGGTTACTTGCTCAAAATGCTTAGTGATATGCTCCAAAATCCTCAACCATTTTCTTATATCCACATATGTCCCAAACCAAAAGTCAAACTCGGCCCCACCGAAACATTCCATCCGGCGCCACCGAGTTCAGTTGACATAGCCACTACTACAAAACCCTAGTCACTTCGGTCCCACTGATAGGGATCTCGGTCTCATCGAGATGGGATTGCAAACTCTCTGTTTCCCTTCGTAAAGTTTCGGTCTAACCGAGATGAGCGATCGGTCCCACCGAGTTTGCAATGCAAACTCTCTGTTTTCCCCTTCGTAACGTTTCGGTCCAACCGAGATGAGCGAATCGGTCCCACCGAGTTTGCCTGACCAACTCTCTGTTTGCTTATTACCAAAATCGGTCCCACCGAGTTTTTGTAATCGGTCTCACCGAGATTACCTTATGCCCTAACCCTAATGAAATCGGTCCCACCGAGTTGACATGTCAGTCCCACCGAAAATCCTAACGTTCACATTCTGAACTGAATCGGTCTAACCGAGTTTTCTGATTTGGTCCCACCGAGTTTAGTAAATTGTGTGTAACAGTTAGATTTTGTGTGGAGGTTATATATACCCCTCCACCCACTCTTCATTAGTGGAGAGAGCCATCATAACATGCCTACACTTCCATCATACATTTTTTGAGAGAGAACCACCTGCACTTGTGTTGAGGTCAAGATATTCCACTCCAACCACATAAATCTTGATATCTAGCCTCCCGAAGTTGCTTTCCACTCAAATCATCTTTCCACCAAATCCAATATATGAGAGAGAGTTGAGTGTTGGGGAGACTATCATTTGAAGCACAAGAGCAAGGAGTTCATCATCAACACACCGTCTATTACCTTTTGGAGAGTGGTGTCTCCTAGATTGGTTAGGTGTCACTTGGGAGCCTCTGTCAAGATTGTGGAGTTGAACCAAGGAGTTTGTATGGGCAAGGAGATCGCCTACTTCATGAAGATCTACCCTAGTGAGGCAAGTCCTTCGTGGGCGATGGCCATGGTGGGATAGACAAGGTTGCTTCTTCGTGGGTGGAGCCCTCCGTGGACTCGTGCAACCGTTACCCTTCGTGGGTTGAATTCTCCATCAACGTGGATGAACGATAGCACCACCTATCGGAACCACGCCAAAAGTCTCCGTGTCTATATTGCGTTTGCTCCCTCCGAAGTCCTCCCTTTACCTTCATGTGCAATGTTTTACATTCCGCTGATATACTCTTAGACTTGCATGTATAGGTTGTTTACTAGACTAGTGCTAAGTTGCTAAAATCTGCCAAGACTTAAAATTGGGAAAAGGCTAGATTTTTATTTGGTCAAGTAGTCTAATCATCCCCCCTCTAGACATACTTTTGATCCTACAAGTGGTATCAGAGTGTTGGTCTCCATTTGCCTTGATTTCCATAGCTTTTGGTGATCACAGCCTTGGTTTCACAACCTAGGAGAGTATGGAGTCTAGCGAGGGAAATTACCACCGTAGAGGTCCTTACTTTGATGGTACAAATTTTGCTAGTTGGAAGCATAAGATGAAAATGCATATTCTTGGACATAACCCCGCCATTTGGGCTATTGTGTGTATTGGCTTGCAAGGTGAATTCTTTGATGGAAGAGAACCGAACCGTGAAGCTAGCGTGGAAGAGTTAAAGATGTTGCAATATAATACTCATGCTTCTGATATTCTCTTCAACAGATTGTGCCCAGAAGAATTCAACAAAATCAGCCGTCTTGATAATGAAAAGGAAATTTGGGATACTTTGATTTATATGCATGAAGGTACCGACTCCATCAAGGAATCCAAATTGGATGTGTTTCAAAGTCAACTTGAAAAGTTCAAAATGAAGGATGGTGAAGGTGTCGCTGAAATGTACTCTAGGCCTGCCCTCATCACAAATGAGATTGTCGGCTTAGGGAGTGAAGACATGACCGATAGATTCATCATCAAGAAGATCCTAAGAGCCTTGGATGGAAAATATGATACCGTGTTGATACGTCTCCAATGTATCTATAATTTTTGATTGCTCCATGCTATTATATATTCTGTTTTGGATGTTTAATGGGCTTATTTATACACTTTTATATTATTTTTTGGACTAACCTATTAACCGGAGGCCCAGCCCAAATTGTTGTTTTTTGCCTATTTCAGTGTTTCACAGAAAAAGAATATCAAATGGAGTCCAAACGGAATGAAACCTTTGGGAGTGTGATTTTTGGAACAAACATGATCCAGATGACTTGGAGTGGACGTCAAGCAACCAACAAGGAAGCCACGAGGCAGGGGGCGCGCCTACACCCCCCGGGCGTGCCCTCCACCCTCATGGGCCCCCCGTGGCTCCACCGACCTACTTCATCCTCCTATATATACCTACATACCCTGAAAACATCGAGGAACACCACGAAATCCTAATTCCACCACCGCAAACTTCTGTACCCGTGAGATCCCATATTGGGGCCTTTTCCGGCGCTCCGCCGGAGGCAGCATTGATCACGGAGGGCTTTTACATCAACACCATAGCCTCTCCGGTGATGTGTGAGTAGTTTACCTCAGACCTTCGGGTCCATAGTTACTAGCAAGATGGCTTCTTCTCTCTCTTTGGATCTCAATACAAAGTTCTCCTTGATTATCTTGGAGATCTATTCGATGTAATATTCTTTTGCGGTGTGTTTGTCGAGATCCGATGAATTGTGGGTTTATGATCAAGATTATCTATGAACAATATTTGAATCTTCTCTGAATTCTTTTATGTATGATTGGTTATCTTTGCAAGTCTCTTCGAATTATCAGTTTGGTTTGGCCTACTAGATTGATCTTTCTTGCAATGGGAGAAGTGCTTAGCTTTGGGTTCAATCTTGTGGTGCTCAATCCCAGTGACAGTAGGGGAAATGACACGTATTGTATTGTTGCCATCAAGGATAAAAAGATGGGGTTTATATCATATTGCATGAGTTTATCCCTCTACATCATGTCATCTTGCTTAAGGCGTTACTCCGTTCTTATGAACTTAATACTCTAGATGCATGCTGGATAGCGATCGATGTGTGGAGTAATAGTAGTAGATGCAGGCATGAGTCGGTCTACTTGCCACGGACGTGAAGCCTATAGACATGATCATACCTCGATATTCTCATAACTATGCTCAATTCTATCAATTGCTCGACAGTAATTTGTTTACCCAACGTAATACTTATGCTATCTTGAGAGAAGCAACTAGTGAAACCTATGGCCCCCGGGTCTATCTTCCATCATATTAATCTTCCGTCAACTAGCTATTTCTGGCACCGTTTATTTTGCAACCTTTACTTTCAACCTATATCATAAAAATACCAAAAATATTTATCTTATTATTATTATCTATATCAGATCTCACTCTTGCAAGTGACCGTGAAGGGATTGACAACCCCTTTATCGCGTTGGTTGCGAGGTTCTTATTTGTTTGTGTAGGTACGAGGTGACTCGCATGTGGTCTCCTACTGGATTGATACCTTGGTTCTCAAAAACAGAAGGAAATACTTACGCTGCTTTGTTGCATCACCCTTTCCTCTTCAAAGGAAAATCAACGCATGCTCAAGAGGTAGCACGTGTGCACATTAATCCAAATGATGCCCAATTACAAATATCTCAAGCCAACGGAAGTCATTGGAAGAATTGTTGCTCATGAGATGTCACTCAAGGATAAGTAAGAGCTTCAGAACAAGTCAAGTGGTGCTTACAAAGCCTCATGTGATGCTCCCACATCATCAAGTGAGAAACAAGACTTCAATGAAGAATTGATCCTAATGGTGAAGAATTTCAACAAGTTCTACAAGAGTATAAGCAAGGAAAGAAGTTCCAAGTCAAGGTCCTACAACGACAAAAGATCTTCAAGTCGTGAACGAAATTGCTACAATTGTGGAAGACCCGGACACTACTCCAATGAGCGTACGACTCCCTACAAAAAAAGAGAAGATTCTCCCAAAAGAAGAAGTAGAAGAGAAGAATCACCACCAAGAGAGAGAAGGAGTAGAGATGACCGTTATGAACGAAGAACATCATGGAGAAGGTAGGATTCGGAAAGGAAGGACAAATCATCAAGGAGCTACACAAAACAAAGACATCAAGCTCATGTTGGTGGATGGGTATCCGGCTCCGACTCCGACAATCACTCCGAGAGAAGTTATCACTCCGACTCCTAATATACTCAAGATGAAGGTGTTGCCGGTCTAGCACTTGTGTCAACCAACTCCAACGACATATTTGAGTCACCAAATGAAGGAATTGGAAGATGCTTCATGGCTAAAGGCCCAAAGGTATCACACCCCGAGTATGTTGATTTCAATAGCAATGAAGATGACTTGCTAGGTGATGATGATTTACTTGTTGACAATTCTAGTGATGAAAACTATGATGAACTTGCTATTAATCATGCTAATCAAGATAGAACGAATGACAATGATAAGAAGGAGATTGAGCATCCAACTAAAGAACTAATCACTCTTGATTTAGCTCACGAAACTACCTTGGAAAATCATCAAGAGCTTTTAAAGACTCATGAGAAGTTACGCTTCGAAAAGCTCAACCTTGAGCAAGAGCATGGGTTCTTAAAAGCGATCAATGATGACCTTCGCAAGAAAAGTTCTTCTTACATTGCCAAGTGTTTACTCTTGTCTACTTACATGCCACAAGTTAAATCTAGCAACAAGAGTAAGAAAGATTCTTCTTCTAGTAGTAACAATAATCATGCTAAACCCAATGATGTTGCTTCTAGTAGTTTTCTTGATTCCACTAATGATTCTCTTAGCCAAGTTACACTTGAGCAAGAAAATAGCTTATTGAAGGGAATTATAGAGAAAGGTGTTTAAAAGAGCCTTGCCGGAAGTAAGCAATTTGAGGAAATTGTACGCAAGCAAGGAAGACACCAGAAGAATCAAGGTGTTGGTTTTGAACAAAAGTTCAATGCCAATGGAGTTGAGTGGGAAGAATATCAATACCCCAAGACGAAATTTGTTCCTCAACAACAGAAGTATGATCCTACTTCTTTCCAAGGAACACAAGCTCAAGATGATCTTCCACCACAAGACGACAAGAAAAAAGGCAAGGACAAGCTTCAAGAGGAGATTGATGCATTTGAGGAAGCTCCCAAAGCCTTGGTCTAGTGGGTTACCAAGACTACATCAAGTTCTACTTCATCAAATATGACTACAACTCCAAGGATTCCCATCAAGATGGTGTGGATCCCGAAGAAGAAGAACTAGAGAGTTCTTGAGGGTGACTTCGCCAACATACATCACTCATATCATTTTGGCAAGGGCAGGTGCAAACAACTTCCACATCTTGCACTAGTTCAAGGAATCACAAACCCTCTTGTTGGCAAGACAAGGGACAAGGTAACCTAATGATTTCATGGACATCATCCTATGTGAACATCACTCTATGTCTGTGAATATGCTTGTTTGTTCTTTGTGGGACTAACCCGTGTAGGTATTAAAAGTGCAACTCACTCTAATGGATTGCTCCAAGTGATCTACATCAACATTGCGCATCTATATCTTCAACACCTACATTAAGTCATCATCGACAAAACCCAAGGTTAGTTCATCCCTCTTAGGGGGGATATCACATCTAGGGGGAGCTTTACTCTAATGAATTAAGCTAAAGCAACTCTAATGGTGTGAACACAACAATGCTTTATGTAAAAGTGGCAACCCCACTTATGCTTAAATGATGAGTATGACCTACGATCAAATGTTCTCATTTGACGCCTCAATCAATATGCTCATATATAGATGACCTAGTCATCGCAAATTGCTTGATAGATGCTAGAGTGATTGTGCATGCTTTGTCACATATTTCATTTGCCATCTTATTGTGTGAGCATGTTGATTGCAAATTTTACTCATTCGAGGAAATTCATTTGTTGCTTTGATTGTTTGGCTTTTTCTCTTTTGCCAAATGGATGGACAAGAATGCCTAAGAACCTCCTCTAGCTATCTATGCTTTTCTCGTCTCAAACTCTATTCCTGCTACATCACAAAGTTTGATCAAGTCAGATTCAAACCACTCTATGTGAGGAGCACTCGGAGTCCCCGATTCGTCATAGACTTAAACTTCCAAAACCTCTTTGTGCATTTCGGTATGACCGACTCATCCACTTCGGTCACAACGAGTTCACTAAGTTGATCTAGGTTTTCAATATCGGTCCAACCGATTTGAACTTTTCGGTCACACCGAGTTGCAGTAATCGCTTGCGATTCTGCATCTCGGTGCCACCGAGTTGTTCCACTCGGTCACACCGACAGGGTCGGGATATATATACTCACGGGTTGAATTTTGGAAATTTCTCCAAAACTCTTCACCCCACATGTGTCCTGCTCTGCCTCCTTGGGTCTCCGGATCATCTCCTCGCCGCCAGCGACCTCCCGCCGGTGGTCTCCGTCGCCGTCAACGGAAATCTTCCCCACCGTTGTCGCCGTAGTGAACCCCCGCCGAACTAGGGTATGGGTTCGACCCTTGTGCTATTCTTTTACCTCTGATTGATAGCACACTGTTTTTGCCATGATCCTTACCACGTATGCAAACACTCTATCCACTGAAAACATCCTTTGGGTTAAATTCAATTTGAAAATTTAGGGTTAGGTCTCCACCGAACTCATCTCGGACCGACCAAGTTGTAGAAATCGGTCTCACCGATTTGGCTTAGGCCATAGCACATGCATTTTCGGTCTGACCAAAAATTTCAAATCGGTGTGACCGAGTTCGATTCTTTGTGAAACCCTAGCAATATCGGCGCATCGAACTGTGACTCGGTCTGACCGAGTTCACTAGTTTAGGTTCCAATAGCTACTTCAGTATCACCGAGTTTACAAATCGGTAGCTCCGAAATGCTTTCTATGGAGAAGTAAAACTAAGTTTTTAAGTCATCTGTTTTGCAAAATCTTTGCACTTTGTGATGCTCAGACACTCTACCTCATCTACATCTATTCACAGGGTTTGCTGTCAGTAAGTTTGCAAAGATGTCTGATCGGAGTGACAGTCAGAACAGGTCTGAGGAACATGTGCAGCTGAGTGAGGGTTCAGATCTCTCAAGCACTTCTGATGATGGCAGCAGGAGCACTCCAAGCAAATTGCCAAAGTCAGCACAAGAACAAGGAAGAAGAGAACCTCAGATTCAGAGGATGGGGACTATGTGGTTACTGAGGAGGAAGTAAGCTCCAAAAAGAAGGTGCTGAAAAAGGAGTATGGCATAGCTGCTACAGTTAAGCCAGGGATGAATAAGAAGTCTCCAGCAAGAAGGATTCCTATGTCTAAGGCCAGAGCCTCCACTCAAGAGATAATGGAGTTCACTCTTGAACCCAAAGAAGGTGGAGAAGGAAAGAAGAGGAAGGAGAGGGTCAAGAAGACCATTGCCAGAGTCATTGGCAAGCCCTCCATGATGAGAGATCCCTCTAAAGATGAAGAAGAAGAGGATGCTCCAGCACCCAAAGCTCAGAAGCTTATGGGAGATGCTATAAAGTCAAGAGCTGAAACATCAAAGCCAAAGCTGCTCCAAAAGCTCAAGGTCAGAAGCCTAATAAGCCCAAGAGGAACACCAGAAGTATTCCTGCTGAAGAAAAGAACAAGGCCCCAGTGCCTGAAGCTGAAGAAGAGGATGATGAGTCTCTTGTGTTGAGAAAGTTGAAACCCAAGATCCCAGACCACAATGATACTCATCCAGTGGTTGAAGACATGCACATCAGAAAAGATGTTGGGCTGAGATTGTGGAGACAGTCTGATCCCTACGCTGTGAGGAGAAGGACGGTAGGTGACTACAGGTTCCACATAAAAGAACAGCAAGACTTATATGAAACTATTTTGCTTGACAAGAAGCCCATTGTGTGTGACATGAGATAGGTTGATTGGGAATTCATCAAGGAGAATGAAGATCACTTCCCAGGAGTATATGATAGTTTTAAAGCATGTGGTATAGATGAGTTTGTTGGACAAAAGCTCACAAAATGGAATGATGAGTTGATCATGCAGTTTTACTCCACTGCTCACTTTTACCCAGATGGGAAGATCATTTGGATGTCAGAAGGTACTAGGTACCAGTCCACTGTTGAAGAATGGGCCAAGTTGATAAATGCCCCACACGGGGATGACTTGGATGTGTATGCCAAGAAGAAGAAAGACCACAACTCTATGGTAAACATGTACAAGGAGATCCCAGATAAAGCTTTGGAGACTCACAAGCTTGGATCAATACATTACTTGTTGTCTGGTCTGCCTACCATCAACTGGATCCTTAGGCACACATTGCTACCCAAGTCAGGAGATCACAAGATGATCAGAGGGCATTCTATCAACCTGCTACAGCTTTTTGATGTCCCTCAGAAGTTCAAGGTCATGAGTCTGATTGTAGAGACAATCAAGAGGACTGTCGTTGACCAGAAGAGAAGCTGTGGGTATGCTCCACACATTCAGGAGCTCATCAACTCCAAGATGGGTACAGGAACATATCTGTTGGATAAGGAGCATCTACCCTTATATCCTAATTTGAAGACAACACCGTAGTGATGAATGAGGAGGAACCATCATCAGTTCAAGCACAGGAGAAGAGAGCCAAAGCAAAGGCTGAGAAAGATGCCAAGATGCCAAGTGTTGAAGAGGCATCTCAAGTTTTCCTGAAGAGCAAGCAAGATCAACTTGAATATCTGATCCAGTCTACACTGAGGATTGAGAAGGGCTTGGCCACCCTAACTCAAAACTAGGAGAGCTTGGAAAGGATCGTAGAAACTAAATTTTATGATCTTGATCTGAAGGTAACTGAGATTCAAACAGCAGTTGAGCAGCTCCAGGAGGAAGAAGAAGCGAAGAGAGGGAAGGCAACTCCTGATGCATTTCAGCGAGTGCCTAGAGGACAGTGGTCTACTGCAATGGATGTACCTGATACAAGAGCAACAACATCAGCACCAGCACACACAGCCTCAGTACCACCTCCAACACCCACTCCACGAGCTCCAACTACATCAACGGATGCCTTCGTCCTTCGAGTTCTCTCTACATCACCCCCCGAAGACCAAGCCTGAGAGACACATAACACTATGCATATTTGAACTTTTTGGTAACTTGTTGCTAAAGGGGGAGAAATATGTATAGATCATAGGCTTCGAGCGAGTGTTTTGCTTCTTTGTCTTTTGGTTGAACTTTTTATTGTATGCCTGTGTGAGATACTTTATGTCCTTGTGTGAGATGCTTGTGTGATCATGTGATTGATCATATGCTATTTTAATGCTTGCTACAATGATACTATCATTTATTTCTCTATATGATCATTCACTTTGCTTGGTGATGAGTGCATGCTTTTTAAGTTATATCATTTTAAGCACTCCACCAAGATGTATGTGACATGGAAGAGTGACCCATAATCCTAATCGATTGTGTATTTGCATTCAAAAGCAAATTTTAAATAATGCACAAATTTAGGGGGAGCTCTTGCTTATCACATACTTCTTAAAGTGACGATGTATTTCAATCTTATAGTCATTTGTCGAAGCTTTGATCTATATGTTGTCATCAATTACCAAAAAGGGGGAGATTGAAAGTTCAACTATCCCTAGCTAGTTTTGGTAATTCCTAACAACATATAGCTCATTGAGCTAATACTATTTCAAGATAAATATTTCAGGAAAGCTCAATGATTGGCATGGCATGGATTAGAAATGTGGACCCCTCAAAATGGTAAGGACAAAAGATTGGCTCAAGCTCAAGCTCAAGCTCAAGACTCTACATTTTTTACCTTTTAGTGATCCAAGATCACATTGAGTCCATAGGAAAAGCCAATACTATTAAAAGGGAATGAGGTGTTGCTTAATGGGTTACTTGCTAAAAATGCTTAGTGATATGATCCAAAATCCTCAACCACTTTCTCATATCCACATATGTCACAAATCAAAAGTCAAACCGGCCCCACCGAAACTTTCCATCCGGCGCCACTGAGTTCAGTTGACATAGCCACTGCCACAAAACCCTAGTCATTTCGGTCCCACTGTTAGGGATCTCGGTCTCACCGACATGGGATTGCAAACTCTTCGTTTCCCTTCATAACGTTTCGGTCTAACGGAGATGAGCAATCGGGCCCACCGAGTTCGCAATGCAAACTCTTTGTTTCCCCTTCGTAATGTTTCGGTCCAACCGATATGAGCGAATCGGTCCCACCGAGTTTGCCTGACCAACTCTCTGTTTGCTTATTACCAAAATCGGTCCCACCAGTTTGTGTAGCCGGTCTCACCAAGATTAAGTTATGCCCTAACCCTAATGAAATCGGTCCCACCGAGTTGACATGTCGGTCCCACCGAAAATCCTAACGTTCACATTTTGAACTGAATCGATCTGACCGAGTTTTTTGATTCGGTCCCATCGAGTTTAGTAAATTGTGTGTAACAGTTAGATTTTGTGTGGAGGCTATATATACCCCTCCACCCACTCTTCATTAGTGGAGAGAGCCATCAGAACATGCCTACACTTCCATCATACATTTTCTGAGAGAGAACCACCTGCACTTGTGTTGAGGTGAAGATATTCCACTCCAACCACATAAATCTTGATCTCTAGCCTCCCGAAGTTTCTTTCCACTCAAATCATCTTTCCACCAAATCCAATCATATGAGAGAGAGTTGAGTGTTGGGGAGACTATCATTTCAAGCACAAGAGCAAGGAGTTCATCATCAACACACTGTCTATTACCTTTTGGAGAGTGGTGTCTGCTAGATTGGTTAGGTGTCACTTGGGAGCCTCCATCAAGATTGTGGAGTTGAACCAAGGAGTTTGTACGGGCAAGGAGATTGCCTAGTCCATGAAGATCTACCCTAGTGAGGCAAGTCCTTCGTGGGTGATGGCCATGGTGGGATAGATAAGGTTGCTTCTTCATGGACCCTTCATGGGTGGAGCCCTCCGTGGACTCGCGCAACCATTACCCTTCGTGGGTTGAAGTCTCCATCAACGTGGATGTATGATAGCACCACCTATCGGAACCACGCCAAAAATCTCCATGTCTACATTGCGTTTTCTCCCTCCAAACTCCTCCTTTTACCTTCATGTGCAATGTTTTACATTCCGCTGCTATACTCTTAGACATTCATGTGTAGGTTGTTTACTTGACTAGTGCTAAGTTGCTAAAATCTACCAAGACTTAAAATTGGGAAAAGGGTAGATTTTTATTTGTTCAAGTAGTCTAATCACCCCTCCCCCCTCTAGACATACTTTCGAACCTACAGTTAGGGGTTACCTTGTTGGTGGCTTTGGCCATGAGGCACTTGGCGGTGATGTTCTCGTTGGGTGAGTCGAAGAGGGACACCCGTGGAGTTGTTGCAATGGCCACAGAGGCCATGGCAACCGTCTCACCATCTTCATCATCGTCATCATCCTCATTGTACTCTTCTTGTGCCACCAACCCCTTGGGAGGAGTCTTCTTGGTGAAGTTGTTCTTGTTGGGGAAGGACTTGGCCTTGTCTTTTCGAATGAGCTTGCCACCATTGTCTTCCCTCTTCTCATATGGGCACTCTGCAACAAAGTGGCTCACATTGCCACAATTATAGCAAGTCCTCACACATTGCTTGCCCTTCGCGCCACTCGAGTTGCTCTTGTTGAGGTTGGTCCTTGTGTTCTTCTTGCTCCAAAATTTCCTTGAAGCGAGAGCCATGTGCTCATGATAAGCATATTTCATATCTTCGGGGTTGCTCTCCTCTTCTTCCTCTTCCTCCTCTTCTTCCACACTAGCCTTGGCCTTAAAGGCAAGGTTGGGCTTCTTTGCGCGTTGAGAACGCAACACCGCAGTGTCGGCGGTCTTGTCCAAGATTGTCATTGCCACAAAATCATCCAACACTTCACTTGAGGACAAAGTGTGGAAGTCCATCCTTTGACGGATGACGGAGGACATGGACTTGTGGTAAGGCATCATGGCCTTGAGAAATTTGCGCTTGATCTAATTGTCATCCGTATCATTGCTCCCGTGATCTCGGAGTGAAACCGCGAGAGTGGTTATTCTCCGGTAAAGCTCACGAGGTTCTTCATCTTCATTCATTGCAAACTGATCGGCTTCATCTTGAACCACTTCATAGTTGAAGCGTTGAATGCTTGTGCTTCCCTTGTAAATGGAAACAACATGTTGCCATGCTTCCTTGGCCACGGTGAAAGGTCAGAGATGCGCAATATCTTCAGGAGGGATGGACACTTGGAGAATGCGAAGAGCGGACCCGTTGAATTGATGATCCGCGGCTTCTCTAGGAGTGAAGTTACTTGGGTCAAGCCGACAGAAACCTTGCTCAATAGTTCTCCAAAGGTTAGTTGAATTGTGATTTAAATGATGTTTAAAGCGATAGACCCAAAAGGCAAAATCTTCATTTTTCACAAACTTAGAAGGAGGACCAACATGATTCAAATGAGTGGAGGGAACTGGTCCTCCATACATAAGTGGAGGTTCAACATGGGTAAAGATGCCATTTCCACTTCTACCACTAGATAAAGGAACTTTGTCACTCGTAGCTTCCCCCTTGTCGGAGTTAGCATCCGTCACCTTGTTAGCGGGATCACCCACTTTCATTGGTGCAGTGGATAATTTAAGTCCTTCTAAAAACTTATTGAACATCCTTTTAACCTCGGTCGTCATGGAGGTTTTCAATGCGTCCAAAGCCGCATTGAACTCCTCACGAGAGACCGAGGAACCCCCATCGGTCATAGACGAGGACAGAATCACACTGGGGTGCTCCTCCCCACCGTCTACGGTGTCAACCATACTCTTCGGACGGAAAAGTCCTTAAAAAGAGACGAGGCTCTGATACCAATTGAAAGGATCGATATAGTTGACTAGAGGGGGTGAATAGGCAACTAACAATTTTTAGCTTTTCTTTACCAAGTTAAACTTTGCATCAAAGTCAGTTGTCTAGATATGCAACTAGGTGAGAAACCTATATGATGCAACAACAACAAGCACACAAGCAAGCAAGGGAAGCAACACAATATAAGATTGCACAAGTAAAGGTATGAGATAACCAAGAGTGGAGCCGGTGGAGACGAGGATGTGTTACTGAAGTTCCTTCCCTTTAAGAGGAAGCATGTCTCCGTTGGAGTGGTGTGGACGCACAATGCTCCCCAAGAAGCCACTAGGGCCACCGTATTCTCCTCATGCCCTCACACAATGTGAGATGCCATGATTCCACTATTGGTGCCCTTGGAGGCTGCAACCAACCTTTACAAACCAGGTTGGGGCAATCTCCACAACTTAATTGGAGGCTCCCAACGACACCATGAAGCTTCACCATAATGGAATATCGATCCGCGATGACCTCAACCATCTAGGGTGCTCAAACACCTAAGAGTAACAATATCCACAAGGGATTATTGGGGGGAATCAAATTTCTCTTGGTGGAACTGTAGATCGGGGCCTTCTCAACCAATCCGTAGAAAATCAACATGTTTGATTGGTTGGGGAGAGAGGTCAGGCGAAAATGGAGCTTAGAGCAACAATGGAGCTTGGGAATGGAAGCGGTAGTCAACTCGGAGAAGAAGACTCCCCTTATATAGTGATAGGACAAATCCAACCATTATCCACTTACCCAGCCCGCGACATGCGGTACTACCGCACCAGACATGTCGTACTACCGCAAGGGCCTGCGCTACTACCACGGGGCACTACGGTACTACCGCATGCGCGGCAGGCGCTAGACCATCCCTGTTGCATTGAAGCAGAGAGCAGTAGAACCGCTAGAGAGGTACTACCGCTCCCCCTTGCGGTACTACCACAAGGAAGGGTTTGTCTGGGCTGGGAAGGCACAGACGAATAAAAATACATCCGTGGCTACTTCCGCTGAGAAACGATCTGTGCAAAAAATCCGACACGGTACTACCGCAAACCTAGAGCGGTAGTACTGAGTAGGGAGTGGATATAAAAGATTACATCCGCCCCTACTTCCGCTCGTGTTGCTGTGCCCAGCCTGAGGCCACGGTACTACTGCGCCCATGGAGCGGTACTACCGCAAGGGCCTGCGGTACTACTGCGTCCCTGGCCGGTACTACCATGGGCCTCTGTGGTACTACTGCTCCCATGAGCAGTACTACCGCATGCCACAGCAAAACAAGCATTAGGAGTCCTTCATTTTGTAGAGACATGGATAAACGATGGTTGCTCCAAAGAGCCAAAGGAATGGTGGTGCAAAAGGAACAGACGTGTACGTGATGATTCCACCCAAACCTTTCCAAAGCAGACCCCCTCTTAATAGTACGGCTTTCCTACGACTCAAATCCACGGAAAAGAAATGTAGAGAGAACTCCATCTTCACTAGACTCCGAGGGCAACGAATTGTCTTGTGCCCGAAGATGAGATATCTGAAATGCTCAAAGCGCACGATTAGTCTGCAAAAGCATTGTCATCAATCACCAAAACCACATGGGGTAAAATATGCCCTTATAGTGGTGATTATAAAGTTTAACTTCATTACCCCAATGACAATACTTTTCAATCTTTCCACAGTACTGAACAAGAGGTGGTCCTACATTTGATTTGATTTAGGTAAAAAATGAATGTCAATTGTAAACTCAGTAGCATCATGAAATTAGAAGTCTACTATAGGAATAGAGGCCCATGGTAAGCAACTTCACACAAGGTAATAGTCCAGTAGGTCAATATGATTAAATGATTTAATACAGAATTTTGTATGTCCTAATCATATGGTTATGCCCTTCCTCATAATGAATGAAAACAATAACATAGAAATTCAGAAACAGAGTGATTGCCAAGATATCGGTTGTCTGACCCCTGCTCCTTACCTTGTGTTGGTTCTTTCTCTCATTTAGCGCCTGCCCTTGCGCCATATCGAACAATCTAAAATTAAATTCCACATGAGCTTGTACAACATAATGATAAGAGATGTGCATTCCCCTTCCGGTTGCCTGAACATTTGGAAACAACTAAACAAATCATTTGATTAGAAATTCCAAGCTGCTAGTCTACATTATGAAATAAGCATACACATAGTTAACTGACGACGCTTTTCTAAGAAATGGATCCCCCTGCAAGTTGCTTGCGCATTTGGAACAGAACAAATCATCTAATGAACATTCTGTTGGGATCTATGGTAGGATGCGTCGACTCCAAATTAAAATTTCCTACGTGCAGAACAACCAAGAACATGCTACGGGAGATGGATCACAGTTCATTACCACTAGACACGCAGTGCCATGCAGCGGAAGAAGAGTTGGGGAAGCGTGTCCGCGTGGATCGTCTCCTCCTCGTCCGATGTCCCTCGTACAGCCGGTGGTCGGTTCCCACGTACAGGTTCGCCGAAGCGGCGCAAGTGCACCGCCTCTAACGGTATCCGCGCGTGCAGGAGGAACATCGTGTGGCGGACTGCTAGGTCCGATCACACAACCGGTGGCGAGTGGAGGTGTCTATAGCAACATATGCAAACCCTAGTGATAGCGCCGAAGCGATCAATCACGTGAGTGTGTGGCACCTCCACTATATATAGGCGTCCGTCACGGGCTCAACCCTTGGGCCTCGCACGGACCCTAAAGCCCATAAGTCTACTCGGTCACAATCCGAATACAGTTCGGATCAGATCCGACCAGTGTCCTCGGATCCGACCTCGTAGGTTCCTTCCCTTAAGCGCGCGACCCCTTAGGTTCAAGTCGGCTTGGTCGCAGTTTGGATCACCTCCGAACTGCATGGTTGGTAGCGGCCTCCAGCAAGGCATGCCGAACACCAAGCAGACTATGAAGCTGGTTAGCGAACCTGTTCATCATACTTCCATTCATTTTGCCACACGATATATGTTGTCGAGCTCAAGGCAAGTCTGTCATCCTTGTGCTATCCCGACCTCTTTCTCATTCCAGTGATGCCGACCACAAACCGGATTATCTCATAATCCTTGTCGCATGGCCATGCTTATCCTGGTCGGATCACACGAGGGGCCCAGAGTATATCTCTCCTGATCGGAGGGGCAAATCCCATCTTGCTCGACCACGTCTCGCAGCATGGTTTTGGACAAACCTGAAACCTACCTTTATAACTACCCAGTTACGGAGTAGCGTTTGGTCGGCCCAAAGCAAGTCTGTCACCATCCCGAGTACATGCGTCAGCTCAGGTCGTAGGACATAGAACATATGTTGTACTAGAGACTCACAGATGACATATCATTGCGTCTCATAGTTGGGTCTGTCTGACTCGGACCTTATCTTGACTCGGATCCGACTACGTCGAATCCGACCAGATCCATCCAAGTCCATATTATCTGGTTAGCATCCAATGCCCCATGGCTAGTGAGACCAAGCCATCGACCGTGTCATATGCTTTTCTAGTTGGCTGTGCGTCCACACAGCCCTTTCGACTAGGGACCTTTTAGGACAATCATGATACAATGCATAGTCCCACAAACAAGTTACGTACTTGCTGATACACATCATTGATAATGTCCAAGGACTATCTTTATTCATAAACACATAGGAAATATCATCATACATGATTGCCTCTAGGGCATATCTCGAACAGTCTACCACTTGCACTAGAGTCAATCAAATATACATCGAATGCCCATAGCTCTAACGTGCCCCTCATGCTTGGGTTGTGGAAGCGACTTAATCAACGGATCCGCAACATTTGCATCCGTGTGAATTTTGCATAACTCTACATCACCATTCTTTATAATCGTTCGTATCAGGTGATATTTCCGATCTATGTGTCTGACCTTTTGGTGATTCCTCGGCTCCTTGGCTTGTGCGATGGCACCAGAATTATCACAATAAAGGTCCAATGGTTTTACCGAGGCTGGGAAAATACCAAGATCATCCAGAAAGTTCCGGATCCAAACACCTTCCTTTGCAGCTTCACAAGCCGCAATGTATTCGGCTTCTGTAGTAGAATCAACCACTGTATCTTGCTTGGAACTCATCCAGCTCACTTCTCCTCCGTTCATGACGTACACGAATCCGGACTGTGATCAACAATCATCTCTGTCGGTTTGGAAACTAGCATCAGCGTAACCCCTCACTCTGTAAACTAGGAACATCTCTTTAGTCCTTGTCAGGTACTTCAAAATAGTCTTCACCGCTGCCCAGTGACTCTCACCTGGGTTGGCCTGGTATCTACTTGTTAGGATTATTGCAAAAGCAACATCGGGCCGCGTACATATCATGGCATACATGATGGATCCGATTTCCGAGGCATATGGAATCCTACTCATCCTGCTTCGCTCATCAGATGTTGAAGGACTCTGAGTCTCGCTTAGCCTTATACCATGTGAGAGTGGCAAGAACCCTTTCTTTGCCTCACTCATGTTGAACTGCTTCAACACTTTATCTATGTACGTGCTCTGGCTTAAGCCGAGCAGCCTCCTTGATCTATCTCTATAGATCTTAATGCCTAAAATGTACATTGCCTCACCAAGTTCCTTCATCGAAAACTTGCTATTCAATGACTCCTTGACCGAGTTCAACATCAAAATATCATTTCCGATCAGTAGTATGTCATCCACATACAATATCAAAAACACTATCGAGCTCCCACTTAACTTCTTGTATAAACAAGAGTCCTCTTTGCTTTTGATGAAGCCGAAACCAGTGATGACCTCATCAAAATGAATGTTCCAGCTCCGAGATGCTTGCCTCAACCCATAAATGAATCTCTTGAGCTTGCATACCTTAGTAGTGCTAGTCGGATCGACAAAACCCTCTGGTTGTATCATATACACGTCCTCGGTTAAATTTCCATGAAGGAAAGCCGTCTTAACATCCATCTGCCATATCTCGTAATCGAAATATGCAGCTATAGCTAGTACGATCCTCACCGACTTCAGCATCGCTACCGGCGAGTAAGTCTCGTCGTAGTCAATTCCTTGAACTTGTCCATAACCCTTAGCAACAAGCCGAGCTTTGTGGATCTGAACATTTCCATCCACATCGGGTTTCTTCTTAAAGACCCATTTGCAACCAATGGCCGTTACGCCAGGCGGCGGATCAACCAAGTCCCAAACTTGATTCTCATCCATGGACTTTAACTCGGATCTGAAAGTGTGTTATATCGACTAGAGGGGGGGTGAATAGGCGATTTTTTTGAAAGTCTTCAAAACGTGGAAGTTATGAAGACAAACAATAGAAATAAACCTATTACCATGCAGCAGAAGTTAGACTACACTAGGCAAGCCATAGTCAAGTATTCAATGAAGTGAAAGCACAGTGACTTAATAGCAGCAATGTAGTAAGGATTAGGTAGGAAGATATTATGAAGCCATACAGAACATGCAGTCACTCAGTGAAGACAAAAGATAGTGCAAACATACAATGACTTCACAAGGAGCAACAGTAAGTAAAGGGAAGGGAAGATGAAACCAGTGACTCGTTGAAGACAATGATTTGTTGGACTAGTTCCAGTTGCTGTGACAACTGTACGTCTGGTTGGGGCGGCTAGGTATTTAAACCTTAGGACACACAGTCCCGGACACCCAGTCCTGAACATGCAGCTCAGGACACCCAGTCCTCACCGTATTCCCCTTCAGCTAAGGTCACACAGACCTCGCCCAATCACTCTGGTAAGTCTTCAATGTAGACTCCCAAACCTTCACAGACTTCGTTCACCGGCAATCCACAATGTCTCTTGGATGCTCAGAACGCGACGCCTAACCGGCTGGAGGATGCACAGTCCTCAAGTGTAATAAGTCTTCAGATCACACAGACAAGAAGACTTAAGTGATGCCCAATTCTCTCTGGCTCTGGGTGGTTAGGGCTTTATCCTCGCAAGGAATTCTCTCTCAAAGGCTTCGAGGTGGGTTGCTCTCAAACGACAAAAGCCGTACTCTCAATCTGAGCAGCCAACCGTTTATGGTTGTGGGGGGTGGGCTATTTATAGCCACTTGGCAACCCGACCTGATTTGTCCGAAATGACCCTGGGTCACTAAGGAACTGACACGTGTTCCAACGGTCAGATTTCAAACTCACACGGCAACTTTACTTGGGCTACAAACAAAGCTGACTTGTCCGACTCTGGACAAGATTTGCTCTCATAGTCTTCACTCGAAGACATAGGTTTTTGGTTAGGCATCACTTCAGTCAGTCTGACTGGTTCTCTTGGACCCCACTTAACAGTACGGTGGTTCCTATGACTCAACACAAAAGAAAAAGAACTACGAAAGATCTAAGTCTTCGAGCTCCATAGGCTTCATGTGGTGTCTTCTCTTGTCATAGTCTTCAATGTGAATATCTTCATATACCACCTTTGACTTATGTGTCTTCATACATTTTTAGGGGTCATCTTTGGTAGGAAAACCGAATCAATGAGGGACTTCTACCTGTGTTATCCTGCAATTCTCACAAACACATTAGTCCCTCAACTAGGTTTGTCGTCAATACTCCAAAACCAACTAGGGGTGGCACTAGATGCACTTACAATCTCCCCCTTTTTGGTGATTGATGACAAACTAGTTGAAGTTTTCAACGGGGAAGATAATCTGTGAAATTGTAAAGGATAAGGAATTGTCTTCATAAGTTGCAAGGGCTCCCCCTGAAGATGTGCATATAGGTAATTTGCTTTTGGAATGCAAATGCACATGGCAGGTTGTACTTGTGGAGATCCACTTCAACTTATGATGACAATCCACTATGCATGTGAAAGTATATGAAGATAATGACATGCATAATGGAAAATGGACATCTGCAGAATGATCTAAGTGCGGAATTTATCGTCGCACATGCGGAATTTATCATCGCAAAACAAAGTGGCAGATAAGTAGCAGACGACCATCGAGTTTAAGTGTTACAACTCAAAGAACCAAATGTAGCAAAACGAGAGTTGTAAGCACGAAGCAAAATATAAAGCACCCGCCCATATGGACCCGCTTGAAGACTATCAACCTCATATGCTTCTCCCCCTTTTGTCAGTAAGGACCAAAAAGGTTTGAAGACATAGAGCATCTACTCGTTCCCATGCGGAGTAGGTGAAGTAGCAGAGTCATTGGTGGTGTTTGGCGGTGCTGAAGAGCTTGGAGCAGAGTTGACGCGTGCTGAAGGAGGTGGTGGTGAAGTAGCATCATCTTCATCCTCGATAACTCTGGCAGTCACTGTTGCAGCAGATGAAGAGAACTCAGAGTCTTCAAGGGGTGGAGTTCCTAGCAGCACAGCTATTCGAAGTGGTGTGGAGTCAAACTTGAAACGCTCAGTGAAGCCATCCTCTTGGAGATCATCTTCAGAACACATCATCGTTAGCCCTTTCCATGTGCGGCAACAGGTTTCATGGGCAACGAAAGCATTCTTGGTGGCAAGATTGCGAAGCGATTAACCTCCACCAAGAGGCTTTTCATCTGACGCTTCAGCCAGTCATGATGCCTATCTTGTTTCTGATGAAGAGCCACAAGAAGCTCTCGGTCGTTGAGAACACGAGTGCGCTTCTTGGGTCTTGGAGCAGTTGTACTATCAGTGGCTTCAGTAGACGCGGGGTGTGGTGCACGTGTAGTGCCAGGCAAAGGATACACCCAAGTGACTGCTTCAACTCCTTCAATGTTCTGTGAGAAACTCTGATGCTCTGCATTCTGAAGACTTAGAGGTTCCTTTGCAGGCTCAGGATAGATGGCTTCAGTAGAGATATCCACATCAGGCAGAAAAATCCTATGATTGCGAGCAGATGGTTGATATGATATATCGGAGTGAAGGTTAATTAGCCACATTACCCATGGGGTGTAGAACTTCAAGCCAAACAGATCAGAGCCCGATGCAGCAAGTTGGCGGATGAATAAATCCTGTGCATTGAAGCATTTTCCATGAAGAATATAGAAGACCAAAGTCTTCATTGCACCCTCAAGCTTGGCATTTGGAGAGTGCCCTTTGATGGGCCAGAGAGTTCGCCTGATGATGTGATAGATGGTTCGTGGCAGATATTCAAGGTCTTCAACAAAGAACTCTGTTGGATAAGCAGCATCTTGGGGCAATGGCTTCATCATGCTGAGCATCTGACTCATATTAGGTTTCGGCCTCTTAAAGATGCTCTCAATAGCTTCACTATGCAGCTGACAGCCATGCTCGTAGAGATCGCCAGGAGTGGGCAAACCAGTGAGCTCAATGATGTCAAATGCATTGGCTTCGTGATGAACATTTCCGGTCATCCACTCCAGGACCCAAGTCTTCGGATCTCTGTTGTACCCGCGGATGTGAAGGGTGGCATAGAATTGGAGCAGCAGCTCTTCATTCCAATGCTCTTGGTCAGTAACGAACGGCAGCAGTCCAACTTCCTTGAAACAATCCAAAGCTTCTTCTAGACAGGGCAGACCAGCTATAGCTTCAATGTTAAGGCGCTTGTGTGGGAAGATGCGATCTTGGTTGTAAAGAATGCATGAGTAATAGCTTCATTGAGGATAGCTCCAGAAACCGGTCAGATGATATCCTTTCCCTTGAGTAGGGGTCCTGGAGCTATCGAAGAATGTGTTGTCTGCCCTGAAGCCATTGATATTGAAGGAGCCATGTGATGATGCAGGACCTGAGAACCTTGGCAGTCTTGGGATTGGCTTCTGTACCTGAGGCCTGTGCTCAACATGATAGTCGAACTGGGGACCGGTAGCAGACTCAGGAACAGAAGTGACGGGATCAGTGGCTTTGTTGTCTTCTTCTTCCGTTGGGGAGGGCTCCACATTATCTTCATTGGTGGTTGTGGAAGCCGCAAGATTTTCATCCTCCACTTGACGAGCTGGAGGGTCGGTCACAGGCACGTTCTCCTTGAGAACTGCTTCTTGTTGGGACAGGGGAGTGGGAACTTGTGGGATTTCTTCTTCCGCGGCTGATGCAGCCGGATTGTCTTCAGCAGAGACTTGAGGCTTTGGGCCTTTGCGAAGCCTGCGCAACGCGGGCGACGCCTGTGGAGTTGGAGTGGGCTGGGCCTCAAAGTCTTCTTCCTCTTGTGGGAGATCCGCCCATGAAGCATCCTGTGCAATTGGCGTCAGTGGACGACCAATGCTGATGAGTTCGCTGTTTTGAGGAAGGACTGCACCATCTTATACATTGTCATGTTGACCAATGTCTTTAGCAGTGATGGGATCAGCTGCTGGAAAGTCTTCAGCTTCATGAGCCTCTGTGGAAGCAGGCTCATGGATGGTCAGTTGGTGTTCATGGCATTCAGCTTTAGGATAGACCATAGAAATGGGTTCAACTATCAAGGGCTCTGTGGGAGCTGCCCGATCTTTCTTGGTCTTCCTCTTCTTCTTGGAGGGGGCAGTTGGAGAGGCTTCAGAATGTTTCCTCTTCCTGGCTTGGGTGTAAGCTTGTCTGACATAAGTTTCTTGAAAAATGCTTCACAACCCCAAATCTTTAGAAAAGACAAACTGGGACTCTTCCCTGTCCACATCTCATGTGGTGTCTTGTCTACGGATTTTGATGGTACCTTGTTAAGTGTGAAAGCTGCAGTTTCTAGAGCGTATCCCCAGAATGACAAGGGTAAATCCGACTTGCTCATCATAGATCGAACCATGTCCAACAAGGTACGATTCCTCCGTTTCGATACACCATTCCTTTGTGGCGTACCCGGAGGTGTGAGCTGAGGTACTATACCTTTGCTTTTCAGATGATCATCAAACTCCTGGCTCATGTACTCACCTCCACGATCAGATCGTAGAAGTTTTATAGTCTTGCTGAGCTGATTCTGCACCTCGTTTTGAAACTCTTTGAACTTTTCAAAAGTCTCTGACTTGTGCCTCATCAAAAAGATATATCCATATCTACTCAAGTCGTCGGTAAAAGTCACGAAGTACTGATAGCCACCTCTGGCAGTTGTGCTCATTGGTCCACACACACCACTGTGTATCAGTTCCAACAGCTCGGATGCCCTCTCACAACTCTTTGCGAAAGGAGACTTAGTCATCTTGCCGAGCAAGCATGATTTGCATGTCTCGAACGACCCAAAGTCGGCTGAAGTTAGGAGTCCATCATCATGGAGCTTCTTCATGCATTTCAGACTAATGTGTGCAAGCCGGTAATGCTAGAAGTATATCGTATTTATCTCATTGGGCTTATGCCTCTTGACATTCACGTTATAGACTAGTTCTTGTTCTAGATTCAATATAAATAACCCATCAACAATGGGTGCATAGCCATGGAACATACAATTCAAATAAATCGAACAACCATTGTCCTTTAAATTGAATTCATAACCCTGACTCATCAAGCATGAGGCAGAAATAATGTTCCGACTAAGTGCAGGAATGTAATAACAATTATTCAATTCCAAAATAAATCCAGAAGGAAGCTGGAGTTGCATCGTGCCGACCTCCAACGCAGCAACTCTTGCTTTGTTGCCGACCCTGATGTCAATCTTCCCTTGTGCCACACGCCTAGTTCTTACCAGCCCCTGCATCGAGTTGCAAATATGAACAACTGATCCGGTATCAAATACCCAAGAGCTACTAGGTATGTCAGCAAGGTAAACATCTATAACATATGCAACAAGTGTTCCTTTGCCTGAAGCAGCATTCCCGGCCTTCTTGCCATGCTCTGCAAGCCACTTGCTATAGTTCCTCTTCCAGTGACCAGTTTCCTTGCAATGATAGAAAATGGTCTTTGAGTCTGGTCCAGACTTCGGCGCAGCGGCGGAAGTTACCATCTCCGTGCCCTTTGCCTTAGCCTTCTTCTTAGACCAACTCTTCTTGAACTTAGCCGATTTCTGCACCATCAACACTTGATGCGTGCCTTTCTTAATATCCTGCTCTGCCACTTTGAGCATCCCATGAAATTCAGTGAGCTTCTTATCCATGCCATGCGTATGATAGTTCGAGATGAACGTCCCATAGCTGGGCGGAAGAGAACCCAGAACTGCATCAGTAACCACCTCATCCAAGAGCGGGAAGCCCAACCGATCCAAAGCTTGCACATATCCGATCATCTTGATCACATGCGGGCTCAGTGGATCACCTTCCTTCAGCTTACAATCCATCAAGGATCGCCAGACGTTGAACCTTTCGGTCCTAGCCTGCACCTAAAACATGCTCTTGAGACTCTCGATCATATCGAAAGCCCCAACGTCTTTGAAATGCTGCTGCAAATCGGGCTCCATACAAGCCAGCATGAGGCAGCTGATCTCGTTTGATTCATCAACGAGTTTCTGGTAGGTATTCTTGGTTGTGGTACTAGCATTATCAGCAGGTTCCTCTGGAAGTGGATCCTCTAGAACATGTTCCTTTTTATCATGCTTGAGAACAATTCTCAAATTTCTATACCAGGTAGTAAAGTTTGTTCCATTCAATTTATCCTTTTCCAGAATTGATTTCAATGCAAAGTTGGGTTGAGCAGGTGGTGCCATTGATCTACAACAGAAAAATATGCAATCACTGAGCAATGCGTTTATGTAGAGTAATTCTAGCCTTGAACAGAAATACTCCCACTGAAGTCAGCATCCCTCCACAAACTCTCAGTGATTCAGGATCCGACTAGCACATGCGACTAGTGAGCTTTAGCATCACTGCTAGACAACATGTCTATCAGGTAAGCAACTCCTTGCTAATCGTATCTCCATACGACTCCTGTCGGTCGGGTAGGTATCTCATACCCCGGCCCCCAACCTTCTTTGCCACAAGGCCCAAAACCGTTTTGATAGCCTTGTCAAGCTAACCTGATGCAGTGCATGTCCGTGTCCGACACGAACCCTTCAGTTCAAGGACACCTAGCAGCACCCCAATTTTATGAGCCCACTACTAGACGTACTTGACGTGTGAAGGTGCAACATCGGGGATGGCAATTCGCTTGATATTCATGAGGGATCTTTCTACCATTCTAACATGCATAGAAAACAAGGAAGCATAACAATCACAAATAAACACATATTGTGAAATAGTATGGCTCCTTCATGGATGTCCTTCTAGGTCGGCTCCGACTCCGATGACCATCTAGGAACTCAATCTTGTTTGTCACGCCGGGAAGCCAAGCCACCAACTTGATCTCTATTATCCAAGTACTACAACTAGTAATGAATTTTACATAGAGTCACAAGTCGACACGCAGGTTGTTATACAATATAATGACAGCACTTTGGCTCCTGCCGACTGACAAACATGACACGCAGGCCATGTATAATTTACACACATGCATCACATACACATGAGCCATACTATTCACATCAAACCTTGCAAATAAAGTTATGCATAGAATCGCATTCTACCGGTTTGAGTGGTCGTGTATGAAATACAAGGCGCTACGCACATGGCGGTCCCGCTAGCCGGTTAGCGGACGGGGTTCGAAGGGCCAGCGCCCGACATTTTCGGAAATCCTAGATCACATCTGAACTCCGATCACGCCGAATTCTCTGATATGACCGATCTCATCGATCATCGCAAATCCGATTCGGATTTACGTTTCACTGTTAACACCGATGGCGGATAACCGACCGGTAGGGGTAGATCGTGTCACGACCTCATCGATCCCAAATGACGGAAAACATAGCCTCATCAATCCCCATGTGTAGTTGATCTCATCAACCACGCACATAGCCAATCTCATAAACGACGACAGATCTCATCTGCCGCCTCCACATATCTAATATGCATACGATCTAAAACCAAATCCTATAGCAGAGGCTCTGATACCAATGTTGGGATCTACGGTAGGATGTGTCGACTGCAAATTAAAATTTCCTACGTGCAGAACAACCAAGAACATGCTATGGGAGATGGATCACATTTCGTTACCACTAGACGCGCAGTGCCGTGCAGCGGAAGAAGAGTTGGGGCAGCGCGTCCGCGTGGATCGTCTCCTCCTCATCCGATGTCCCTCGTACAGCCGGTGGTCGGTTCCCACGTACAGGTTCGCCGAAGCGGCGCAAGTGCACTGCCTCTAACGGTATCCGCGCGTGCAGGAGGAACGTCGTGTGGCGGACTGCTAGGTCCGATCACACAACTGGTGGCGAGTGGAGGTGTCTATACGCAACACATGCAAACCCTAGTGACAGCGCCGAAGCGATCAATCGCGTGAGCGTGCGGCACCTCCACTATATATAGGCGTCCGTCGCGGGCTCAACCCTTGGGCCTTGCACGGACCCTAAAGCCCATAAGTCTACTCGGCCACAATCCGAATATAGTTCGGATCACATCCGACCAGTGTCCTCGGATCCGACCTCGTAGGTTCCTTCCCTTAAGCGCGCGACCCCTTAAGTTCAAGTCAGCTTGGTCGTAGTTTGGATCACCTTCGAACTGCATGGTTGGTAGTGGCCTCCAGCAAGGCATGCCGAACACCAAGCAGACTATGAAGCTGGTTAGCGAACCTGTACATCATACTTCCATTCCTTTTGCCACACGATATATGTTGTCGAGCTCAAGGCAAGTCTGTCATCCTTGTGCTATCCTGACCTCTTTCTCATTCCAGTGATGCCGACCACAAACCGGATTATCTCATAATCCTTGTCGCATGGCCATGCTTATCCTGATCGGATCACATGAGGGGCCCAGAGTATATCTCTCCTGATCGGAGGGGCAAATCCCATCTTGCTCGACCACGTCTCGCAGCATGGTCTTGGACAAACCCGAAACCTACCTTTATAACTACCCAGTTACGGAGTAGCGTTTGGTCGGCCCAAAGAAGTCTGTCACCATCCCGAGTACATGCGTCAGCTCAGGTCGTAGGACATAGAACATATGTTGTACTAGAGACTCACAGATGACATATCGCTGCGTCTCATAGTTGGGTCTGTCCGACTCGGACCTTATCTCGACTCGGATCCGACTACGTCGAATCCGACCAGATCCGTCCAAGTCCATATTATCCGGTTAGCATCCAATGCCCCATGGCTAGTGAGACCAAGCCATCGACCGTGTCATATGCTAGTCTAGTTGGCTGCGCGTCCACACAGCCCTTTCGACTAGGGACCTTTTAGGACAATCATCATACAATGCATAGTCCCACAAACAAGTCACGTACTTGCTGATACACATCATTGATAATGTCCAAGGACTATCTTTATTCATAAACACATAGGAAATATCATCATACATGATTGCCTCTAGGGCATATCTCGAACAGTCTCCCACTTGCACTAGAGTCAATCAAATAGACATCGAATGCCCATAGCTCTAACGTGCCCCTCGTACAGCCGGTGGTCGGTTCCCACGTACAGGTTCGCCGGAGCGGCGCAAGTGCACTGCCTCTAACGGTATCCGCACGTGCAGGAGGAACATCGTGTGGCGGACTGCTAGGTCCGATCACACAACTGGCGGCGAGTGGAGGTGTCTATACGCAACACATGCAAACCCTAGTGACAGCGCCGGAGCGATCAATCGCGTGAGTGTGCGGCACCTCCACTATATATAGGCGTCCGTCGCGGGCTCAACCCTTGGGCCTCGCACGGACCCTAAAGCCCATAAGTCTACTTGGCCACAATCCGAATACAGTTCGGATCACATCCGACCAGTGTCCTCGGATCCGACCTCGTAGGTTCCTTCCCTTAAGCGTGCGACCCCTTAGGTTCAAGTCGGCTTGGTCGCAGTTCGGATCACCTCCGAACTACATGGTTGGTAGCGGCCTCCAGCAAGGCATGCCGAACACCAAGCAGACTATGAAGCTGGTTAGCCAACCTGTACATCATACTTCCAATCCTTTTGCCACACGATATATGTTGTCGAGCTCAAGGCAAGTCTGTCATCCTTGTGCTATCCCGACCTCTTTCTCATTCCAATGATGCCGACCACAAACCGGATTATCTCATAATCCTTGTCGCATGGCCATGCTTATCCTGGTCGGATCACATGAGGGGCCCAGAGTATATCTCTCCTGATCGGAGGGGCAAATCCCATCTTGCTCGACCACGTCTCGCAGCATGGTTCTGGACAAACCCGAAACCTACCTTTATAACTACCCAGTTACGGAGTAGCGTTTGGTCGGCCCAAAGCAAGTCTGTCACCATCCCGAGTACATGCGTCAGCTCAGGTCGTAGGACATAGAACATATGTTGTACTAGAGACTCACAGATGACATATCGCTGCATCTCATAGTTGGGCTGTCCGACTCGGACCTTATCTCGACTCGGATCCGACTACGTCGAATCCGACCAGATCCGTCCATGTCCATATTATCCGGTTAGCATCCAATGCCCCATGGCTAGTGAGACCAAGCCATCGA
The DNA here is from genome assembly GCF_002162155.2 of Triticum dicoccoides. Lineage (NCBI taxonomy): Eukaryota > Viridiplantae > Streptophyta > Magnoliopsida > Poales > Poaceae > Triticum > Triticum dicoccoides. The sequence continues at coordinate 385,634,139 of NC_041384.1, forward strand.
CCGTTTCATATGCTAGTCTAGTTGGCTGTGCGTCCACACAGCCCTTTCAACTAGGGACCTTTTAGGACAATCATCATACAATGCATAGTCCCACAAACAAGTCACATACTTGATGATACACATCATTGATAATGTCCAAGGACTATCTTTATTCATAAACACATAGGAAATATCATCATACATGATTGCCTCTAGGGCATATCTCGAACAGTCTCCCACTTGCACTAGAGTTAATCAAATAGACATCGAATGCCCATAGCTCTAACGTGCCCCTCGTACAGCCGGTGGTCGGTTCCCACGTACAGGTTCGCCGGAGCGGCGCAAGTGCACTGCCTCTAACGGTATCCACGCGTGCAGGAGGAACGTCGTGTGGCGTTCTGCTAGGTCCGATCACACAACCGGCGGCGAGTGGAGGTGTCTATACGCAACACATGCAAACCCTAGTGACAGCGCCGAAGCGATCAATCGCGTGAGTGTGCGACACCTCCACTATATATAGGCGTCCGTCGCGGGCTCAACCCTTGGGCCTCGCACGGACCCTAAAGCCCATAAGTCTACTCGGCCACAATCCGAATATAGTTCGGATCACATCCGACCAGTGTCCTCGGATCCGACCTCGTAGGTTCCTTCCCTTAAGCGCGCGACCCCTTAGGTTCAAGTCGGCTTGATCGCAGTTCGGATCACCTCCGAACTGCATGGTTGGTAGCGGCCTCCAGCAAGGCATGCCGAACACCAAGCAGACTATGAAGCTGGTTAGCAAACCTGTACATCATACTTCCATTCCTTTTGCCACACGATATATGTTGTCGAGCTCAAGGCAAGTCTGTCATCCTTGTGCTATCCCGACCTCTTTCTCATTCCAGTGATGCTGACCACAAACCGGATTATCTCATAATCCTTGTCACATGGCCATGCTTATCCTGGTCGGATCACACAAGGGGCCCAGAGTATATCTCTCCTGATCGGAGGGGCAAATCCCATCTTGCTCGACCACGTCTCGCAACATGGTTTTGGACAAACCCGAAACCTACCTTTATAACTACCCAGTTACGGAGTAGCGTTTGGTCGGCCCAAAGCAAGTCTGTCACCATCCCGAGTACATGCGTCAGCTTAGGTCTTAGGACATAGAACATATGTTGTACTAGAGACTCACAGATGACATATCGCTGCGTCTCATAGTTGGGTCTGTCCGACTCGGACCTTATCTCGACTCGGATCCGACTACGTCGAATCCGACCAGATCCTTCCAAGTCCATATTATCCGGTTAGCATCCAATGCCCCATGGCTAGTGAGGCCAAGCCATCGACCATGTCATATGCTAGTCTAGTTGGCTGCGCGTCCACACAGCCCTTTCGACTAGGGACCTTTTAGGAGAGTCATCATACAATGCATAGTCCCACAAACAAGTCACGTACTTGTTGATACACATCATTGATAATGTCCAAGGACTATATTTATTCATAAAACATAGGAAATATCATCATACATGATTGCCTCTAGGGCATATCTCCAACACATTCTCAGCTGCTGGTCTGCACTACCGAATTGGTAAATATCGACTTGGGCTATACTCACTTTAGTTTCTGGTCACAACAAGCCACGTGCTTTCATCCAGTGCATGAAATATATTTAGATTACCTCGGAAGCTTTGTGCAATCTAACACGCCGACCTTGTCAACTCGCTAAATGAAAGGTTAAAAGTACCAATGGAGGTGTTAAACTGCAGAAAGTATGCACCAATCTCCAAAATAGTGAAAGAACTCTCATTATGAGGCAAAAATGGTTAAACTGTTTTTGTAACACCTAAATATTGCAGGGCAGAGTTATAAGAGGGGTCATGAGTTGCTTTGGAAGCATGGAAATGGCTAAATAACCTGCAAAATCTGTAATAGATGCAAAACAATATAACTCTCAGAAGAAATATTGCTCTTGTCCATGTGAAATATTGCTCTTGTCCACGTGATAAATTTAAATGTAAAACATTTACAGTAAAGTCGACAGAAATGAGCAGGAATTTAAAATCTTTTATAAAAACTATACATAAAAGAGCAAATCATAGTTCAATTCTACTCAAAGACAAAGATGATGATGCACATTCTATGCTAGCTGGCACATCTACACAAAGAACCAACATGGCAAATGCAAGGAAACCGGAGATAAATCTTCGGCTAAGATTGAAGAAAGAAAATAGGATGAGCTCACCTTTGATCTGCTTAGCACATCCAGGAATAACCAATTTCTTCCTTAATCATGTGAGTGCCCTGGACAAAACAATCTTCTAGTTCATTGATGAGCAACCCTTCTGAAGCTCCAACAAAGAGGAAATTTAGAATTTTAACCCAGTGCACATAGTCACAGTGATTAAGCAAACTGGAGCACTCTCAAATGCTAAGCAAGCTCTACTTTCAAGAACCATATAAAAAATCAATGAATAGAAGGCTGAGTGAACTAAACAGACTTTGGTTAAAGCTGTCACACTACAATTAGAAAAGCATATCTGTAGCAGGTTAACCACAAAATTTATATACAGCCAACCTGACCGCACAAACGCACCAGTTCATGGAATGTTTACCAAGACCTAATCAAGCAAGACAATAGGAAACCTAACCTTGTTGGTAAACATCACACGCATCCAACAAAATCAACAAAGAACCTGCACATGGAAAGGAACATGGAAGAAATAAATGTCTCGGCTCACTCACATTTTATCAAACAGGATTCAGGAGACGAGCAGAAAAGATCTTAGCTCCGAGTGCAAATAACCAACTGATGTGATCGCATACCTGAGCAGCAAGCCACCAACAAAACAAACAAGCCTGTAAATCCATCAGATTGCTAAAGAGGAAATGTTCATTCACAAATAACCTAATTTTGCTTTGGTAGATCTTAGCTCTGAGTGCAAATATATAGTCCAGCCAAGACTTTCCCCAAAATTCTGCAACCAATTAGACTTTACCTAACTATTTTCATTTGGTGAATATATATTAGAGCAAACGAAAGTACATGATTAATTTAGCAGCAGGTACAAGCACGCACCTAACAAGGGGCAATCCTGCCTTGGGTTTCAGAGGCAAGAAACAGTCGAAGATCGAACATCGTTGTGTTGTCGTGCATTTAGCAGCAGGTATTACTACATATAGAGTAAAGAAAATGGTCGAATATCAAACATGGCGTCCTTCCTCCTTGCTTGATTCATCACTTCCTACTTCAAAAAAGAAACAGAGTATCATTGCTCAATAATAACAATAGCACCACATTGTTTCATAATCCTGCAGAGACAATGGAAGCAGAGGCAAGATTCGGTAAGAACACATCCAGAACGAGCACTGTCAACACAATATGGCACAAATTCTGCAACAAAACCACGGGGTCAGAGACAAAAGAGAAGTACCTTGTAGAAGGGGATCCTGAGGAGGCCGAGGGCGCCGGCAAGGCTGCAGTCGGTCCGCTGTAGGATGAAGAGGAAGAGGCGCGTGGCGGGGCTGTAGGACATGCGCATCTGCAGGCACGCCCCGTTGTAGCCCCTCAAACACTCTGATGCCCTGCGGCAGGGCACCGGAGGCAGACGGATTCAGTCGAAAACAACACACCCTAGATTGAAGAAATTGAGGAAGGGGATTCTTTCGGTGGGAGGGAGGGGGGAGGGGAGGCACTCACAGGTTGTTGGCATGTTGGATGTCGACCTCAAGCACCTTGAGAGAGTCCCTGAACAACCTCCGTGTGGTGCACGGAGCCACTGCCACCATCTCCCCCCTCCTCCTCCGCCACCAAAGGACGCCATCGCCACAGTTGTCAAGGGAGTGGAGGGGATGAGGAGCTTGGGGGCGGCTGTAGGGCAGGGGAAAAGATTTAGGGTTGGAGACGAGGGAACGGGGATGGAGGAGAGAGTGGATGGGCGCAGGGCTCACAACGGTCTGCACGTCGAGCGCGTCCCTTGCATGGTGTGGTGTTTTTTTCCCTTGCGTGGTGCACTGCGCCCTCGCTGGGTTTTATTTCACGCGCGGCGCGGTGCGATGGTTTTTTCCCCTCACGTGGTGCGGTGCGCTCGAGGCATCGATTGTGCCTAGCACTTCTTGAGGCTTTATATATTCAATGAGTTGTTGAGTTCGGTTGTGATGCCATGTTGTACAACACATACTTGCATGTTATGCGTACGTGTAACGTGTATTACTATGTGTGGGATCCGACACCTAGTTGTTTATTCTTGGTAGCCTCTCTTACGGGGAAATGTCTCCTAGTGCTTCCACTGAGCCATGGTAGCTTGCTACTGCTTCGGAACACATGTGATGATTGGCATGTCTCCTTCTCTGCTCTCGTGTCTGTCCCTATGGGGAAATGTCACGTGGTGCTTATCGGAGTCCTGCTAGCTTGCTATAGCCCGATTTCACTCACTGCTGACCGACACGTGCATTGCTGGGTCATGTATGAATCTCCCTGTAAGTTAGTGCCATCTTGAGTTTACAACTAGTCAAGTGGGCCCAGGTTCTTTGTCATATGGGTGCTAGCGACACTATCATATACATGAGCCAAAATGCGCAAATGGTCCCGGGCCAGGTAAGGTGGCACCCATGGGGATATCGTGTGTGAGGCCGCAAAGTGATATGATATGTTAAATGCTGGATCGGTGTGACTTAGGATCGGGGTCCTGACAGCTTTGGTATCAGAGCCTGACTACCTGTAGGATTACCAAGCCAAACTGGTCGAAGTCGTGTCTAGAAATGCTTTAGTAATACAAGGGAATTGATTGTGGAAGGGAAGGTAAGGCTCTTTTTACTCCTTTACCTTATGTCCTTCTGATCTGAGTCACCCTCTTCTTTCCTACGGGGATTAAGAACTAGGCTTCTCATTCTTCTATCGGGATCACGTGTTACTAATCTGTAGACTCATAGGATTGTTGGTTTCAAGCCTCAGTCCAGTTCCTACTACTTCCGTATGTTGACAGTTGATCTTAGAACCTTGGCATTGCGATGTTAAGTGGTTATGCCACCATTTTTGCAGGATGTCTCAAATCTTTTCGAGCAATTATAGCCGTTATGTTGTTCGAGTCATCCCAGGATTCTAAACAATCAGATGCATTTGCAAATCTTTTCTTCCTGTCCTGATGTTTCTTTGGGCCAGTTTAACCACACTAATCGGTGAGTTGAGGTACTCTATTGCCTCGACATATATGTTGGAGCTATTGTTATGACCCTAGGTGTCTTAGGGAATCACCTAGTAATCTAGCCATGTTTTGTGTTCCCGGTGTGATGATTCTGGTCGTCATTCTCGAAAGCATCCCGTGATGCCATTTAGTTAGTAGGCATTCTATTTCTGGGTTCTTGAACCCGAGATTCACCCTTCACGATAGTCCTCGAGGTCTGTGGTATTTCGTTCTTCCAAATACCATGAATCCTCATGGAATAAATTCTCCTGAACCAGATCACAATAAGAGTGGTCTCGATGAGTTCTCTGTTATATTTATGAATCTGCCAATCCTACCTTCTGCATGGGTTATCCGGAAGAAACATGTTGAACTTGGTTCAACATACTAATCTATGCATCCACAACTCAGAAAGTTATATGTTCCTTGAGTTGTCTCTCCTCAGCTATATTTCGACCCTGGTCTATCAACTGATAGTCAGGAATAGTTGTGCATTCGTGTTCATCGATGCCTCTTATTCTTGTGGTCCGTCAAGCCATTCTATTCCGGAATGACTAGGAGAAGCAAACTCCAATACCTTATCAATTTCTAGGATTGGGTCAAAGCAGTTGTATTCCGCAGATCAAAATGTCACTCCAGCTTTTGTTCTGATTCTACCTTGGAGTATTAGCATCTTTATATCAAGAATATCATGGGAATTACACACCATCCTATGAACTCTTGATAAAGTGATACTTCTCGCCATCATTATTCATTCCTCGGTCCCCATGTTGTTGCAACCGGAATGCCGACAAGTGAACTATGATGTGTGAAATCAATACTCCTAGCAACCCTGTTGCTTGGTAGTTAAAGGACAATAATTTCATTCTTAGTGTGTTGGTTATTGAATTGTCATTCTAAGATTAATCGTGCTACCTAGTCCATTCCTCCTGGTGCACTCTTCGATCAATGAGTTAGGATTGTGTCAATCCCTTGCTTATTTTATCACATCATCTTGCCTCGTAAGCAAGATTGTTCTCGAGCCCAATAACTTAGAAGTGGTTTGTGATTTTCCAAGTATCTTCTTGGAAGTATCACCAGGTTGTCCCCTAACTATTATGTTGAGCTCGTGATCAAGTTGGCTTCTTGTAAACTACCCCTTCTCCAAGAGTCTTGTGTTGGATACCCCTGAGCTAGTTGGCCAAACAACAACTTGGAGAGTTGGAAGATGAAAGCTTGTCCCAATTAGTTCATTGCCAAAGGGATATCCTTGTGTTTGTGTGTTTGCTGAGAAGAGATGATATCTTCATTGATTTTCCTTTGTGATCAGTTGTTGGATCTATGGCCTTGTCTAAACTTTGATTTGAGTGTGATCTATCGTCAAATCATATCAGAACTAACGATGTTCGTAATGTTGTCTTACTCATGGTTGTTTTCCTCGAGCACGCATCATTATATTCTATTGGTCTGACCAATGCTATCACCGTGTTCACTTAATTGTGGAATTCCATCTATATGGAAACCTGGATGAATTTTTACTGAGCCCATTGGCAACATAATTATCATCTCCATGATTTGTGCTGAACATTAAAGCTAGTGTTGCAAACTTTTCTAAGCATCGTCCTCGTGTTCCATTCATGAAGTATATGTTTGGTGTAAGAAGTGACTTCCTCTAAGTTGACGTGCATTCGATGTAGGTTGCCGCCTTGAATTCGAGGAATTTAGTTTTGCTTCCTCTGGAATCATCCCAAGTCAGTCATGCACGTGAGAAGTAAACTATGGCTTGAGAGATTAGATACCTCCATCCCGCCTGTATTTCCTAGCACACCAAGCCACTGATTGAATTGTTCAAAGAAAAGAAGTTCATGTGCTAATCCTGAAGGGCCCAGACAAACTTGCACAAGACCTCGTTATCTTAAATGATGATTCCCCAGCCAAACTCGGTAGTGTTTTATTATAAGACTACTGTGTGGTCATGCTTGTCTAGGATAGCGTGTTGACATGTTTGTAGCAGAACTAGCTCATGTTTTGGAGCTTACTACCGTAGTCCATTCCCCGAGAATCTCGCAATGTTATTTCGTCGATTTGTGTTGCAAACTTTCCTTTTCAGACATGCGGATGTCTAGAATATCCCGTCACCAATCGGATCTGAATCTCAGGCAGATATGATGGTTGGAACATTCCCAACATTTGCATTCTGTCCCCAGCTTGCCCCGCCATTGTGCCAAATTCCATGGGCTACCCTTCTTAGTGATTGTTCTTCTAGATCATCTTAAAAAGTGGTCCTACCCTGGGTCCTATCAATTTCTGATGATAAGGAAAAGTCATCCATTGCATTGTCTCCAACAAGGTAGTCCACATCATCCATTCTAGTCTGAGTATGTCAATCTTTCGAACTCCTTCAAACGATCGGTTGTGTTTTGCCTTAGGCTAGTATAGACGGTTTCAATGATCTTTGTATCAAAAGTAATTCTTTTTGCCACTTAAGGGAATAGTTCTATGAGTCGCCTTCTCTAAGGTTCCCCGTTATGGCATAAAGGGCAATTACCTTCCTCGCTACCTTGAGACCGTCCACCATCTTCTTAAGCGTGGAATTGTTGCCTACCAAAATGAACTTTCGTCATCTGCTACTATCCCTCCCTCTTGCTGTGTGTTTTGTGTTTCAGCTCAAGAGATGTTTCAACATATCATTCCACGAGTTGATCTTAAATAGCTCGATCTTCGTGAAGATCAATTCCAGTAGAGTTTCTTTCTGTCATCATCATGTGGATGAAGAACTCAAAGGCAAGGATGTCAAGATCAATGTGATGCAAGGAATCAACGTCCTTATGAAGTGCAACCTGGATCGTGAAGATTGTGTTGGCCTTGTGTCTCCTCTCTCTTCTTATCTTACGTCTTGAATCTCGCGACGAGATTCTTTTTTAGTGGGGTGATTTTTCACAACCCTAGATCATCCTTTGTTTGTCTTTGCTTGATCTTCATGTCATCATGATTAAATTAAAATCAATTTGAAATGGGGATTGATCAAACCCTAGCACCCCTCTGACAAACTAGGGTCAACTGAAAATATTTCCAATGAACCCAAAATGCCCTTCAGAAAAGTGCATCATTTTTGAAATGGGTGAAAACCTCTGCCAAAAATGGTGCACATTTTTCTAGGCCATTCTAGACTTTTGAGTTAAATCATATTGTATTTGAATTGGTGCATTTAATGACTAAATATTTTAAATGCTTCAATAATTATGAAAACAATTGAGGGCTGTTGGAAATAATTCAAAATGTGCCCACAATTTACTCCAGGAATTTTGGAAATGAATTAGTATTTTTACTAATTCAAAATAGAGGAATAAAATTAAAAAACAGAAATGGAAAAGAGAGAGAGAGCGGAATCTTACCTGGCAGCCCAGCTGGCCAGCACTGTAGCTCGCCTAGCCCAACCGCGCGCCATCCTCAACCTCCTGCCAGTGGGCAGGAAGGCGCATGCCCGCCATGCGTCGGCCACCTCCTGCTTACCTGCTCGCCGCTGGAGGCACCCGAGGGCGCCACACACTCCTCCTCGACCCCCTCCACCTCACCCCTCTCTCCCAGGACCCCTCCCCCTCCTCTGCTCTCTTCCCGCAGCACCACCAAGAGTGATCATCGCCGCCGCTTACCGTAGCCATGGTCACCGCCTCTCCCTCGCCCTTGGAGCTGTCCATTAGCTCCGCCTCGTCCCCCCTTCCTCCTCACCAACGTACCCAACACTTGTGCGCGTCGGTCCTAAACAAACAGTTTTTAACCCCTTTTTGTGACGGCATATGGAACCGTCTCCAAGTGAGTGTGGGCGATAGGGGGGTCCTTCCCACATGACCCAGAAACCGTCGGGGATAGGGAGCCTTGATGCATACAGTTATCCCTGTATAACCATTTCCGATATCTCGAATATCCCAAACACTTCATCATTGCTACTCATTTGTGCTCGCATTGCCATCGCAGTTGGAGTTTTGTGGTTCTGCCTAAAACCAGGCAGATTCCAGGCACGGGAGTTCTAGGAAGATTCTAGGCACGGGAGTTTTACGATGCCTGGCACATCACAAACAATTTATGATTATAAACTGTGTACGATAGGTAGACAATCATACACAATTAGTTTTCCTGCACCGTATGTGATAGTGTCTGACATCACACACGCTTTGCAAACGGCAACTGTGTGCATGCTTGCACATGTTTCCTCTCTGTGAACCATCTCGGATTATGGTGTATATCGCAAACGTTTGTGTTTTACCAACCGTGTGTGCTGTAATGACCTGCACAACATGATTTTGCCATAATTTAATTGCTGCTATTTAAAATTGTACCTAATTTAAACATGAAAGTAGGCTATAGCTTTATTCGTATCCATCAGGTTCAAACAACCAATGCATTATTTGATTCATAGGTACATATGTTTAAGAATTACAGAAGCACCAAATAAAGAGTGATGTGCCAGGGTTCTATACTTGTACTATTACAGATGGTAAAGAAAGAGGCGACAGACATTCCAGTTGTTGAACAAGGTGAAGCGGAATGGCCCTATTGTGCTCTCCTGGATGCAGAAGGCATGCAGTACTCTAGTCCAACCCCTTGTGATGGCCGGACGCCAGTCATGTAGTTTGAGAGGTAATCTTGAGTAAACTGCTTCAGGATCCACTGCAAAAGAAAAAAGATTCAGATATTTTCATCTAACACAACTCATTACGGGCAGTAAAAACAAGGCTACATGGTTCTTACTTACCATCCTGCAGTTCACTGTTGCCTTGCATAAAGTGTAAACAAATAGTTCGATTGACATCTTTTGACCCATTTTAGTAACAATCTTTATCAGTTTCCGCACTTGATGCTGGTTCATGAATATCTCATTGCCCAATACATAGAAAGGGTAGAAGTGTGGATCTTTGGCAATGATATATGTACCTAAAAGCACCAAGTTAATATTAGAAGCTAAACAACAATTGAAAATGATGTAGTACAACACTCCATCCATCCCATCATATAAGATTTTATTACATGTATATCTAGACATCATCAGAACATTAAGGTAGCACTCTTCCTTGTTGCTATGTAGCCTGGGATTGCATATTTAGTCATTCAGTACAATGCATGTTGCTAAACAACAATGGAAAAACGAAAAAGCATGTTAACTGCAATATCCTTAACAGCAACAAAATATTGTAATTCACAATGGTATTGTTAAAACTGTTATTCATGAAATTGAGCTGCACGGCAAATAGTTGCGCATATAGAGCATCACATTGTGAAGAACTGAAATAAACAAGTCATAAGGACATCTCTAGGCGATCCTTAAAAAGTTAAAGAACTAAATCCCTTAGTGGATATATATATATATATATATATATATATATATATATATACTCCAGCAATTTTTGGCCTTTTCTAGTCGATCCCCTAAACTTAAGGTTGTAAACTTCAATTTGATCAAGTTCAAAGCAGGTTCAACGGAAAGTAGCATGAATTCAAACATAAACATAGCTAGTTTTGCATAACCGAACATAAAACATAAATTTAAACTAAGCTAAACTACTTTCAGTCGAAGTAGAGGTCAAGCCAATCCTTCCACATCTGGTATGGTGTGGCGTGAGCCAGGTCCGGGCCAGTACCGTCATTGGGGTCGTTGGGGAAGGCACTCCTCCACTCATCGACGTCGATCTCCTCGCCCTCCGGGCCCACCTAGACACCCTCCGCGTCGTCATCGCCGCCGCATTCGACCTCACCATTAGAGGAGAGCGCGATAACCTCGCCGCCCTCCGTGTCGTTGTCCTCGCCGCCTTCGACCTCGTATCGGAGGAGAGCGCGATAACCTCGCCGCCCTCCACGTTGGCAAAGATCGCCCTCTCCGCCTCCACGAGCTCCGGGTGCTGTCGGCAGAGCTCTTGCATGTAGGCCTCGTTGGCGGCCTCGGCCTCGAGACGCTCCCACACCTCGTGGTCCTCCCGCGCCATAGCCGAGATCACCACCCCTGGCTCCGGCGGAACGAGGTGGACCGGACATGTGCCGAAGGGGAAATTCAGCCTAGCCGTCGCGCCGTGGTAGCGGACCTGCCAGCGGTCGTCCTCCATGGCCGTGAGCTCGGCCGTGTGGAAGCTACCGAGCCACCGAAGGGTGTGGTTCTCTCGATTTGTAATCTTGGCGAGCCACGTCCCCCACCGCCGCTACCGGACCCTGAGGTAGGACTTCATCGGCTGCCGGGTCTGGGGGATGACGGGGAAGTCCTCAAACCGGCATAGAGGCGCGGCGGCGGGTGGATCGGGGGACCGGCGACAGCGGATCGGGCCCGCGGAGGACGACGGGGACACCTCAGCGGCCACCTCGCCAGCGTTGGGCGAAAAGACCACGATAAACCTCTTTTTGGCCATAGGATACTCGAGCTCCCCGGCACACAGGCAGAGGGTGAGGATGGAGGCGCCGGTGATGGCGGCGACCTACCAATGGTTTCGAGGGTTGTGTGTGTCTGTGTGAGTGGAGGTTGTGTTTGAGGAAATACGGCAGCAACTAAAAGTTTTACTAGGCGGCAGTAACAAGGCGGGGCTACTGAAAATTTGGATCAAGGGCGAGCAGATATTTTTGAGATTGCGAGGGATGCAGAGGCGGGAGTAAAATGTCGGGGCTACTGAAAATTTGAATCAAGGGACTGAAGCAGAGCGGGAGTAGCAGACATCGCACACGGTCCGCACATACTAATCGTGTGATATCAAACATTAAAACCTTACAGGTGGTAGATATTTTCAAAATTGCGATGGATGCAGAGGCAGGAGTTTTTGGGGAGCGAGCTAGTGTGCTTGACACGCCGGCTATGGACTGTAGCCAACGCACCTTCTCGGGTAAGCCATATGCGTACTATACACCGACGAGGCTCCAAGACATTTTGTACTACATCTCACACAGCTGCTGAGAATAAACTGTGTGGGATCTACTTGATTTGAATTACAAAATGGGGTCATAGCGGCAATGGACGGTGTTTGAATTGCTAGACCTTTTATCTGCAGTGAACATGCAACTGTATGTGTGTCGTAAAAGAATTGGAATTATTCAGGGTTCGTTTGGACATTTCATACATGAAACTGGTTTTCTAGCCATTTCAGGTGCACAGTTCAAAATTACTACATGCACATGCTCTGCTGCATACAAATTGGTTGAAAAACAAATCTGTGTCCTTCAGTGCATGTTTAGGTCTCATGGAAGAAATGGGAATGAATTTTTTGGGGTTCGTTTGGCCTTTTTATACATTAACTGGGTTTTCTAGGCATTTTATGTGCATAATTCAAATTTGAACTACAAGCACATGCTCCAATGCACTAAAGTTGGTTGAAAAATCACATGTGTGTCCTTGGGTGAATTTCTAGGTCCCATGCAAGAGATGGGAATGAATTTCAAAGACCAGGGCACTGTTGATTGCCGGCAAAATGTTGAGATACCTGGTTTTAAAATTCTAGTAAATCCAAAACTCGTCTGAAATTCATGAAACTTGGCAAGCTATCATGGAGCGGCATCAACATGCCGTGGTGAAACTTTTGTCCCATTTGGGGCAGGTTTGGGTATAAGCTTCTCACAAACCAGAGCTTCTCACAACAAGCATGATGGTTTTGATAGGGAATGTACCACCTTTGGGGACAGGATGATATCCGTTGCCTCTTATTGCTTTCAAAAAATTTCTAGTGTCAACATAGAACAACAGGAGTGTTGTGTTCAATCATGAAATTTTTCGGGGTTCGTTTGGCCTTTTTTATACATTAACTGGGTTTTCTAGGCATTTTATGTGCATAATTCAAATTTGAACTACAACCACATGCTCCAATGCACCAAAGTTGGTTGAAAAATCACATGTCTGTCCTTGGGTGAATTTCTAGGTCCCATGCAAGAGATGGGAATGAAATTCAAACACCATGGCATTGTTGATTGCCGGCAAAACGTTGAGATGCCTGGTTTTTAAATTCTAGTAAATCCAAAACTCGTATGAAATTCATGAAACTTGGCATGCTATCATGGAGCAGCATCAACATGCCGTGGCGAAAATTTTGTCCCATTTGGGGTAGGTTCGGGTATAAGCTTCTCACAAACCAGAGCTTCTCACAACAAGCATGATGGTTTCAATAGGGACCATACCACATTTGGTGACCGGACGATATCTGTTGCCTCTTATTGCTTTCAAAAAAAATCTAGTGTCAACATAGAACAACATGAGTGTTGTGTTCAATCTTGGAATTTTTCGGGGTTCATTTCGCCTTTTTTATACATTAACTGGGTTTTCTAGGCATTTTATGTGCATAATTCAAATTTGAACTACAAGCACATGCTCCAATGCACTAAAGTTGGTTGAATAATCACATGTCTGTCCTTGGGTGAATTTCTTGGTCCCATGCAAGAGATGGGAATGAAATTCAAACACCAGGGCACTGTTGATTGCCGGCAAAATGTTGAGATACCTGGTTTTTAAATTCTAGTAAATCCAAAACTCGTATGAAATTCATGAAACTTGGCATGCTATCATGCAGCGGCATCAACATGCCGTGGTAAAAAATTTGTCCCATTTGGGACAGGTTCGGGTATAAGCTTGTCACAAACCAGAGCTTCTCACAACAAGCATGATGGTTTCAATAGGGAACGTCCCACCTTTGGGGACGAAACGATATCCATTGCCTCTTGTTGCTTTCAAAAAATTTGTAGTGTCAACATAGAACAACGACAATGTTGTCTCAATTTTTGTGACTTTTCGGGGTTCGTTTGGACATTTTTATGCATTAACTGGGTTTTCTAGGCATTCTATGTGCATAATTCAAATTTGAACTACAAGTACATGCTCCAATGCACTATGGTTGGTTAAAAATCTAATATGTGTCCTTGGGTGAATTTCTAGGTCCCATGCAAGAGATGGGAATGAAATTCAAACACCAGGGCACTGTTGATTGCCGGCAAAATGTTCAGATGCCTGGTTTTTAAATTCTAGTCAATCCAAAACTCGTCTGAAAACTCATGAAACTTGGCATGCTATCATGGAGCGGCATCAACATGCCGTGTTAAAAATTTTGTCCCACTTGGGGCAGGTTTGGGTATATGCTTCTCACAAACCAGAGCTTCTCACAACAAGCATGATGGTTTCGGTAGGGAACATCCCACTTTTGGGGACGAAACGATATCCATTGCCTCCTATTGCTTTCAAAAAAATTCTCGTGTCAACATAGAATAACATGAGTGTTGTGTCAATTTTTGGGATTTTTTGGGGTTCGTTTGGACATTTTATGCATTAACTGACTTTTCAATGCATTTATGTGCGTAATTCAAATTTGAACTACATGCACATGCTCCAGTGCATATAAATTGGTTGAAAAATCAAATATGTGTCCTTGCGTGCATGCTTAGGTCCCATGCAAGAAATGGGAATGAATTTCAAACACCAGGGCACCGTTGGTTGCCAGCAAAACATTGAGATGCCTCATTTTTAAATTCTAGTAAATCCAAAACTCGTCTGAAATTCATGAAACTTGGCGTGCTTTCATGGAGCGGCATCAACATGCCATCGTAAAATAATTGTCATGTTTGGGGCAGGTTTGGGTATATGTTTCTCACAACAAGCATCATGGTTTCGGTAGGGAACGTCCCACCTTTGGGGACGAAACGATATCCACTGCCTCTTATTGCTTCCAAATTTTTTCTCGTGTCAACATAGAACAACAGGAGTGTTGTGTCAATTTTTGTAATTTTTGGGTGTTCTTTTGGACTTTTTTTATGCATTAACTGAGTTTTCAATGCATTTATGTGCATAATTCAAATTTGAACTACATGCACATGCTCCAGTGCATATACATTGGTTGAAAAAACAAATATGTGTCCTTGGGTGCATGCTTAGGTCCCATGCAAGAAATGGGAATGAATTTCAAACACCAGGGCACCGTTGATTGCCGACAAAACATTGAGATGCCTAGTTTTTAAATTCTAGTAAATCCAATACTCGTCTGAAATTCATGAAACTTGGCATGCTATCATGGAATGGCACCCAGCATGATGTGGTATTTTTCGTGTCCATTTTGAGAGAAGGAGCACTCGAATAATGACAGCCAACAAAGGCATTTTGAAAAAATAGCTGCCACTTTATTATCTCAAACGTTTGTATAATTCAAACCGTGTGCTTTCTGTTAACCATTCACGTGACACCACGTGTCTTGGTTTTAATGGTTGTACGAGGTGCCGTGCGGACAGCTGCTTGACCTTGACTGAATAGGAGGCGTGCGAGTGCAGACGGTGCGCAGGCTGACCGAGAGGCGTGCAAGCTGTCCTCCAATGCACAAGATCACCGAGAAGCGTGCAAGCTGTCATTGGCAAGCGAGCTTTGACATCCATGGTCGCCCTCCTTCCTCTCCATTAATGGCGCCCGGGTTGCTGTTTAATATGGGCGGCCTTACAGTTCGCCTCCCATTCCCC
>NC_041384.1:385650197-385675927 GCF_002162155.2 Triticum dicoccoides
CGCCATGGCATAGAATGATCATCTCCCACTCCACTAGTCTTCAAGTTTGGTGAAGTCGACTCCGAGCCAAAGGAGATAGAAAATAAGGAGGAATGGGGCCTCATGGACATGGCCCAGAACGAGCTGGCCGCGGTGGTAGCTGCCCTCGCTCCCATCCCCGTGCCCGCGCCAGCGACCATCCCTGTAGCATTGATGGGCTGGTCACCGAGCACTATCGCAAAGCTGGAAGCCGTGGGAGTTAGCGAGGTCTCTGCAGACCCGCGCGAGCTCGTGTACATGCCAGCGCCAGCGCCCGTGCCCGTGCGCGCCCCTCCACCCACCGTGGCGCCGGCCCCCGTGCGTTTGGCTGCACCCGCCGCGCCCGTGTGCGCCCCTTCACCCACCATGGCGCCGGTCCTCGTGCGTTTGGCTACACCTGCCACGCCCGTGCCCGTGCCCCCCTAAGTGGCATGGGACGCTGCCGTCGACCGCTACCTCTCAGCGGCGCCAGTTGCCGTCCTCCCGCACCCCGCCCGTCGATCGCGCGACGACATGATGTTTGATTTACAGGTGAAGAACATTTTGTCCTGCCTTGAAGACTTCAACAACGGCGTCCCGGAGGACGACAACAACGGCGCGGCACGCCGCCTCCGCCGCCGCCGGAAACAGTTTTTTTGGGGTTTAATACTGTATCTCGAATTCTAGATCATATGAATATAAATTCGTAGTGTGACTGAATAAAAGATATGGTTTGAATGAACTTGCGTTTTTCTCTCTTAATGTACAGACTTATCAAATGATTTTCTTTTGAAAAAAACATCAACGGTTTTTAAATATAAAACACTCATCGTAAACATTTTAGTTAGAACACCCGTATGCAAACCGACAGCTTCCCCAGGAAACCAAGGGAAAATGTGCTGAGCAGGATTTTTGCATCCCTTGAACGCAAATGGATGTTTTGCATGACCCGTGTGCAAACACGTACAAACAATTGGGTAAGATTTGCATATCTGTCATTCTGGGTATGTTGCCATTTCTCAAACTAGAAAGATTGACATTTGTTTATCTAGTAACATTGCCATTTGTCAACCTTGTAACAGTGCAATTTGTCAAAATATGCAGCTACAAATCACTAGCACTATCTAATTTTTCAACTAAAATCACTAGCACTGTCATATGGACACCACTAGTAGGCGTGAGTTCATGGACGCATATGCAAATGTACCATTGATTACATACAACAACTCATCAACCCACAACGACAATGAGGATACACGTTCAATTATAGATCATTTCCAACAAAACATTCTTGTAAAGTTTTTCTCACACAACAAATAACAAAGCGGTGAAATGAACTTCAGCTCAACCACTCGTCAGCGTTGGAAACGCTTGCTTTGAACCAGAAGTGATTCTCTGGGAAGGGTCAGCTACTGTCAATCTCGAGACCAACGTGGGACTGATCATCCAGGCTGAAGCGGCCTATTTCAATATCCATATTGGGACGGTAGGGAAGCATAGTAATGTCCAAGGTATAGATACAGTTGCTTCTCATAAATGGTAGTAACGTTGTGTCAACAACAGCTAGATCGCCTTCCACCATCATTGGATAGTTTTGTCCAAGGAAGAGTGTGTTTCCTCCAAGACTTTCAATAGTGAACCAGGGAGAAGGTGTTGGCGCTAGTACACTAGTATCCATCGCGAATACCCTGCAACGAATGTTGGAATAGGCCCAGAGAGTGCAACCATACGAGACAACACCTGCTTCCTTAGTAACATCAGCAGTGCCCCGTATACAGACAAGAAGAGGTGATCCATCGAAATAAGTTGCCAGGCGCCACTGAGTATATGGGTCCTGCTCGTCCTCATGCTCATGAATAAAATTTTCAAGTATAGGTGGTGGAATGTTCACGGGACCTTGGAATCACAAGAAGGT
Organism: Triticum dicoccoides; assembly: GCF_002162155.2. NCBI lineage: Eukaryota > Viridiplantae > Streptophyta > Magnoliopsida > Poales > Poaceae > Triticum > Triticum dicoccoides. The sequence continues at coordinate 385,652,110 of NC_041384.1, forward strand.
TAATTAGTAAAGGGAAACTAGCTAACCTGCATGCATGTGGATGAAACAATTATAATTACGGTGGAAGACAAACGTACCGAAACTACGAGGATCCCATGCAAAAATAGTGCCACGAGTGGTGGCAGCAAACACAAGGCCCTCGTATTGAATTGCATCACAGTACTCATCCGTGTACAGAAACTGATTTTTGAGCAATATCCATCGAGTCAAACCACCAAGGACGGCAACAATCTTGTCGAAGATAGCAACAACTTGATAGTTGTTGTAATTTCAAGAGCGGTTGGGAACTCGACAAATTGCTATCTTCCATAGAAGACAGTCACCATGATCGTATTTGAACGTGCGTACAATACCGGTGTGCTCAACCTCTGGGCAGTCTACTGAGATTTTTGGAAGTGGAACCCGGTCACGAGTGTACACATTCACAAGTTCCCACTCGCAGTTGGACCCAATGTAAACAACCCAATCTCCATTTGTGCCCGCCCAAGCCTTGCCCTCAAGCGATGGCATCTTAACATCATATGTATCATTATCAAGTGGCATCAACTTGCACAGGGCAAGGCCTCCGTCGTGCCGGCGCCAGTCATCAGGGTCACGACAAAGAAGATAGGGGACATCAAACCGCTCCTTGACTCTTGGGTTCTTTGTAATGATGTTATTAGTTGAGTCGAGAATGGGCTTGAACGAACCTGCCATGCTAGCCGAGGTGATGACGTCGCACCGATCAATGAGTTCCTCCACCACGTCATCTTTCAGATCGGGGCAAGAATAACGGGGTCGTTTCCGGCCTGTTCCCTCCATGGAGAAGACGATCGAACAATGGTAGAAGAAAGGGTGAAGGGCTAAAGGAAAATGGAGGAGGGAGAGGAAGAGCTAGCGACAACAGTTCCAAATTGAGAGGGAAAGGCAAAGAGTCGGTGGACAGTTGCGAGTTTGCCACGGTTCACGAAGAGGCGCCCCGGCCTACACATCCGTTCAGAAATACTCCTACTACTCGCCGTCGTCTCACTGATATATTGAAACGGGACCACATGTCAATGAAACATGGTGTGTAATTTCTTGTGCAAAATGCGATCTGGCCGCGTTGGCCCGAGGTGCCGCATTAGTTATCGACCTTTATTTTTTTAATGGCATGCCAATCAGTTTTGAAGCACGATTAACTGGTACTGTACGTAGAGAAAATATAATTACGGTGGAAGACAAACGTACTGAAATCATAAGGATTCCATGCAAAAACAGCGCCACGAGTGGTGGCAGCAAACACAAGACCCTCATATTGAATTGCATCACAGTACTCACCGTGTATAGAAACTAATTTTTGAGCAATATCCATCCGGTCGAACCATGAAGGACGACAACAAGCTTGTCGAAGATAGCGACAACATAAGCATTCCTATAACCCCAAGAGCGGTTGGGAACTCGACAAATTGCTATCTTTCGTAGACGACAATAAGCATGATCGTATTTGAACTCCTATAGAATACCGGTGTACTCAACCCCTGGGCAGTCGTCTGAGATTTTTTGAAGTGGAACCCGGTGACGAGTGTACACATTCACAAGTTCCCACTCACAGTTGTACCCAATATAAACAACCCAATCTCCATTTGCGCCTGCCCAAGCCTTGCCCTCAAGTGATGGCATCTTAATAGCATACGTATCATTATCAAGAGGCATCAACTTACACAAGGCGAGGCTTCCCTCATCCCCGTGCTAGTCGGCAGGATCATGGCAAAGATAGGGGGATCAAACCGCTCCTAGACCCTTGGGTTCCTTGTAATGATGTTATTAGTTGAGTCGAGAATGGTACTGAACGAACCTACCATGCTAGCCGAGGTGATGACGTCGCACCGATTAATGAGTTCCTCCACCGCGTCATCATTCAGATTGGGGCAAGAATAATGGGGTCGTTTCTGGCTTGTTCCCTCCATGGAGAAGGGTGAAGGCAGATGGAGGAGGGAGGAAGAGCTAACATGCAACAACAGTTCCAAATCGAGAGGGAAAGGCGAAGAGTCGGTGGACGGTTGCCACGGTACATGAAGAGGCGCCTAGGGAGAGAACGGTGTCCACAGAGGTCACACACTGACGACAAGGGCCGAGTGAACCACATGGAATCCCATCACACAACACACACGTCTTGTTAAGTTGAACTGTTTCTGTTCTCACCTTGATCTGGCTGACCGTTTCTTTTGTGTTGCCTAATCACAAACAGTTCATCCGAGTGAATCATATGTTGTATATCGCACACACCTTCATCTGACTGCCTGTTTCTTTTGTGTTGCCGAATCACAAACACTTCATCCGAGTGAACCATATGTTGTGTATCGCACACGCCTTCATTTGGCTGCCCGTTTCTTTTGTTCCTCCTCATCGCAAACAGTTAATTGAACTGAACCATATGCCCTTCATCGCACACGCAACTAAAATCTGAACCGTGTTTGATGCATCCTCCATCGCAAATGTTTTCACCTTTTTGACAGTTTTCATACACCACCGTTTGTGATTATTCCATCGCACACAGTTTCTCGAAGGGTCTCTAATCGTAGTGTCGCGTTAGCAGCATCCTACAGTAGTGCAAGCCGAGGAGCCCTCAAGGCGATGTCGCGATCTTCTTCCCTATCCATGGCCGCTGGATCGCCATCACCGTTCTGCCGCACCAGGCCTTCCCCAAGCTCGATGATGATGTCGTCAGGTCTGCCGTGAGCACCTCTATGTTTCCCCTCTCTTATCCCCCTTGATCGTGTATCGTAGCCATCGCCACCGTCGAGCCCGAGAGCTCCTCGCCGCCGGCCATGTCGCCGCCATTGTTTCAGACGGTGTAGCTTGCAGGAGAGCACACCAACATGCTCGGCGTCCCTCCACGATCCCGTAGGTGCAAACCGCTGGTCCTCCAGTGTGCCGTGTCGTCGATTCTGTCGACACCAGAGCTCCGACCACCGCAAAGCTCGTCGCCGGTGCCTCTACAGGCCAGCCCAGCTACAGCCGCCACCACCACTGGATGTTCGCCACCTCCCCGTAGATGCTGCCCACGCGCCAAATTTAGCCCTGTAGCGAAATCCTGACGCCCTCCACCACAGATTTGGTCGCCGGCGTTTACACGCCAGTGGTGATGACATGGCATCATCATTACGGCCTAATCACGTTTAGTTTAATCACCCCAGCCACTGACATTAGGGACCTACCGACTAAATAACCTCGGGTTAAATTTAGATTAGATTTAATCAAACCCGAGGGACCCACACACAAGTATTGACTTTGCTGACGTGGTTGTTGACCGGACCCACCTGTCCGTGACACTAATAACACTGGGTCACTGACCAGTGGGCCCCACTGGTCAGGTTTGACTTGGACCGACTAGTTGACTTGCTGACGTGGTGCTGATGCCACTCTAACGTCATAAAGCCTTTTTTGGAATTCAAATAAACCTAAATGATTTATCTATTTTCAGAAAATTCCCAAAACTTCTAAAAATCATAAAAAATAAACCGTAGCTCAGAATGAAATAATTTATATATGAAAATTATCAGAAAAATCCAAAAAATCTGTTTACGGCATTTCCATGCATGATTGAACAACCTACAACTACTGTACATGACAATTTGATTAAATGTCATTTGAAATGCCTTACTTGGAGTTTGAATTTAAATCTCGGGTTCAAATCAACATCATTTAAACTGTTGCCAGTTGCATTGGCCCAAATCACAGCATATTGGCATGTCATGATCATACATCATATTGTTGCATTGCATTGATTGTGTTCGCTCTTGTTTGTCGATGTTTTCCCCCCGCTTAGTAGACTTTGTTTCGACAATGTGATTGATGACACAGATGAAGACACAATATTATCTTCAAAAGTGCCAGGCAAGCAACCCCCCTTGATCACTCCAATACAATCCCACTCTCTCGCTCCTGCTCTCTTTTACTGCATTAGGATAACGACAATTCAACTGTTACATGTTGCGGTAGTTGAACCCCTTTCCTCTGCATGACCTGTCTTTGCCATAGTAATTAGTAAAAACCCACTAGCATGAGTAGAAGTTGTTTGAGCCATGATGTGCCTACTTATTCATGCTTGCTTGTTATGCCTGCTATGCTTAGAGTTGTGTCAGGTCTGATCCATCTGCGATGGATTGGAGTGGTGATGAACATGTCCTACTATTGAGAGCTAAGTGTGTGAACATGATTTGGTAAAGGTAGCGATGAGAGGCCATGTAGGAGTACATGGTGGGTTGTCTCATTGAAACTTTCCTCAGGAACTAAGTTCCATGTTTGTGATCCAAGACAGTTACTACCACACATTGGGATCCTTAATTGAATCTCTCGAATTATTAATCGCCATGTCCTCTGTCCAGGAGTTGCAAGTAGTTTCTGGTGTTTGTAGTATACTGGAGGCCGTGCGCAGCGCTGACCCTAGGGGTGGGCTGTGATGCAGCAGGTACATGGCCCGGTGTATCGAGACGCCCGTATGGTGCCTCGGGAACCCTGCACACATTGTTCTGGACCATAGTGGAAACCTCGTCCGGACTCCCTGTGAATGGAACCTAAATAGGCGATAAACCTAGACTAGAGACTTATGTGGTAAGTCAGGTCGTGGTGGACACCCTCTCTAGGCTTTGTCTTGAAGGTTGCCAAGATACATGATGTGTTGATGTCGCTTGAAGCTACGTAGGTATTTCCCCGAAGAGGAAGGGATGATGCAGCACAACGGCGGTAGGTATTTCCGTCAGATATGAAACCAAGGTTATCGAATCAGTAGAAGAACCAAGCAACAAACGTAAACAGCACCTACACACAAATAACAACTTCTTGCAACCCGACGTGTTAAAGGAGTTGTCAATCCCTTCCAGGGTACGGCGCCTCAAGATAGGCAAACAGACGTGAGGTAAATTTGTATTAGATTGATAGATCAAACGTCAAATAACTAAATAAGAATAAATTGCAGCAAAGTATTTTTGGGTTTTTGGTTTAGTAGATCTAAAAATAAAAACAAAGGAAAATAGATCGCAAAGGCAAATATATGAGAAAGAAGACCCGTGGGCCGTAGGTTTCACTAGTGGCTTCTCTCGAGAAAAATAGCAAATGGTGGGTAAACAAATTACTGTTGGGCAATTGATAGAACTTAGAATAATTATGACACTATCCAGGCAATGATCATTATATATGCATCACGTCCAAGATTAGTAGACCGACTCCTGCCTGCATCTACTACTATTACTCCACACATCAACGGCTATCCATCATGAATCTAGTGTATTGATTTCATGGAGAAACAGAGTAATGCAATAAGAATGATGACATGTTGTAGACAAGATCTATTTATGTAGAGATAGACCCCGTCGTTTTATCCTTAGTTGCAACGATACATACGTGTTGTTTCCCTTTCTGTCACTAGATCAAGCACCGTAAGATCGAACCCACTACAAAGCACCTCTTTCCATTGCAAGATAAATAGATCAAGTTGGCCAAACAAAACCCAAATATCAAAGAAGAAATACGAGGTTATAAGCAATCATGCATATAAGAGATCAAAGAAACTCAAATAACTTTTATGGATATGAAAATATATGACTGATCATAAACTCAAAGTGCATCAGATCCCAACAAACACACCGCAAAAGAGTTACATCATATGGATCTACAAGAGACCATTGTATTGAGAATCAAGAGAGAGAGAGAGAGAGAGAGAGAGAGATATGAAGCCATCTAGCTACTAACTACGGACCTAAAGGTCTACAAAGAACTACTCACACATCATCGAAGAGGCACCAATGGAGGTGGTGAACCCCATCCGAGAGGGTGTCTAGATTGGATCTGGTCGTTCTGGACTCTGTGACGGCTGGATGAATATTTCGTCGACTCCCTTAGGGTTTCTGGAATATTGGGGTATTTATAGAGCAAAGAGGCGGTCTGGGGCACCCAAGGTGGGCATAATCCACCAGGGGGCGCCTGGGCCTCCTGGCACGCCCTGGTGGGTTGTGCCCCCCTCGGGGCACCCCCCAGGCGCAGCCAGGGCCTATTGTGTTCCTTTTCGTCCATAAAAAATCTCCGTAAAGTTTCGGGGCATTTGGACTCCGTCTGATATTGATTTTCTGCGATGTAAAAAACATGGAAACACAGCAACTGGCACTTGGCACTATGTCAATAGGTTAGTACCAAAAAATGATATAAAATGACTATAAAATGGTTATAAAACATCCAAGATTGATAATATAACAGCATGGGACAATCAAAAATTATAGATACGTTGGAGACATATCAGCATCCCCAAGCTTAACTCCTACTCGTCCTCGAGTAGGTACGTGATAAAAATAGAATTTTTTATGTGGAATGCTGCCTAACATGTCATATCATATTTCTTTTCTTTATAGCATGGACATTTGTACTTTTAGTTGTTCAAAGCAATAGTCTAGTTTTGACATGATAATTTAGATACTCAAGCATATCAACAAGCAACCATGTCCTTCAAAATATCAATGCTAAAATAAGTTATCCCTAGCCTGTCATGCTCAACCATTGATCCATTCATGGAACACATTCAAATATTAGCTATACCCAATACTTAAGTACGATCATATTGCCTCCTAGTTGGTGCTTTTATAAGAGAAGATGGAGACTCAAAATAAAATTTTCATAAAGTAATAGAAAGGCCCTTCGTAGAGGGAAGTAGGGATTTGTAGAGGTGCCAGAGCTCAAAGCGAAAAACTTAGAGATAAAAACATTTTTGGAGGTGTATCCATCCCACCAACGAAAATGACTTAGAGTTCCCAATACTTTCCATGCATAGATATATCATAGGCGGTTCCCAAACAGAAAATAAAGTTTATTCCTTTTTCCACCATACTTTCACTTTCCATGGCTAACCGTATCCACGTGTGCCCTCCATACCAACACTTTCCAAGGAATTTATTATTTGACAACATAAAGTAAATTCATTTTTTACATTTCAGGACTGGGCATCTCTAATACCTTTGCCTTACTCTCGTGCAATGACAAGTGAATAAACACTCATCGTGAGAATAACACATCTAGCATGGAAAATATTAGCCACCCCTCACCGCTCCGCGAGCGAAACAAACACACAAAAGAGAAGTTTATTTCGAAAATTAGAGATGGCACATACAAATTTTCTTAGAGCGGCAAAAGAATACCACATATAGGTAGATATAGTTGACTCATGTGGCAAAACTGGTTTAAAGGTTTTTGGATGCACAAGTAGAGATCATACTTAGTGCAAAATGAAGGCTAGCAAAACATTGAGAAGCGACCAACCAAGAAACAGGTAATCTCATAAGCAAGCATTAAGCATAAATAACACCGAATAATGCACCACAAGTAGGATATAATTTCATTGCATGACTATTGACTTTCGTACTTGCATAGGGAATCACAAACCTTAATGCCAATATTCTTACTAAAGCATAATTACTCATCAAGATGACTCACATATCACATCATCATATCTCAAAACTATTACTAAGAATCAATTTTATTTTGTCCAATGATCTTCATGAAAGTTTTTATTATATCATTCTTGGATATCTATCACTTTGGGACTAATTTTCATGTGTTGCTTTTCATAAACTCAAACAAATATAAGTGAAGATCATGAGCATAATATTTCTTTCTCTCAAATTAACTTAGGTGAAGCAAGAGAGTATTTCTTGAAAATTTTACTAACTCTCAAATAAATGTAAGTGAAGCAAGAGAGCATTTCTTCAAAAATATTAAAGCACACCGTGCTCAAAAGAAGATATAAGTGAAGCACTAGAGCAAGTCCATAGCTCATACAAATTGAAGTGAAGCATAGAGAGCAACTCTAACAAGTCATGACATAATTTTAGTTCTCTCAAATAGGTGTGTCCAGCAAGGATTAATGACTCAAGACACAAAATAAAACAAGCAAAGATTCATATGATACAAGACGCTCCAAGCAAAACACATATCATGTGACAAATATAAATATAGTTTCGAGTAAAATATCGATGGTCGTTAGAAGAAAGAGGGGATGCCACTCGACGGCATCCCCAACCTTAGTTGGTTGCTCATTTTTGGATAATAGTTTGGGATGCTGGGGCATCCCAAGCTTAGGCTCTTCTATCCTTTATTCCTTCATCCATCGTAAGATAACCCAAAACTTGAAAACTTCAATCACACAAAACTCAACAAAACCTTCGTGAGATCCGTTAGTATAAGAATAATAAATCACTACTATAAGTATTGTATCAAACCAATTCATATTTTGTTTTTGTATTATACCTACTGTATGCCAAATTTTCTATGGCAAAAACTCATCAAAGAAAACCATAGAGCCATCAAAATAAGCATACAACACAAAGAAAACAGAATCTATCAAAATAGAATAGTCTGTAGCAATCTGACTATTTCGAATACTTCTGTAACTCCAAATATGTTTAACAATTAGGACAACCTGATCAATTTGTATATTGATCTACTTCAAGTGGAATGGGTATTTTATCACTCTTTTGTAAAAATGAAAATTATTTTCGTGAGCATAAAAGTTTCTTTGTTTTCAGCAAGATCAAACAACTGTCACCCAAGAAGATCCTAAAGGCTTTACTTGGCACAAACACTAACTAAAACATAAATAACAAAATCATAATAGTAGCATAATTGTGTTAACACTCAAGATAGGAAAGCAAAAATAAAAAAAGAAAATTTATTCATTGGGTTGCCTCCCTACAAGCGCTATAGTTTTACGCCCTTAGCTAGGCATAAAGCAAGGATCTAGGGTTTTTCGTCCTTCTTCTTAACTATCTTAGAGGTATTTTCATCATGAGGCTTTGCAAACACAACATAAAACATGTTATCCATAGAGGCCTTAGCAATCCTAAGTTGGTTTTCATCATACCCCTTTGATTTCCCGCAACAATCCAAGACTAGTGTTGATTAACATTATTAAAAACTTGTTGGATTATATCTAGAACGGGGACTTCCTTTTTAAGATTCTCATCAAAGATCTTATTATCCCCAAGTAAATGCCTTAGTGCACAGTCACTATTGTAAAGAATTTCATCTATCACGGGTTTTTCACGATTCATACCATAAAAATCAAAGATATCCCAAGCTTCCCGTATTATGTAGTCAAACTCATTCATAAGAACGAGAGTGTCCAACTTTTTAGCCCTAGGATTCTTTATAACGGGAAGCTCAAAAAGCAATCTTTGCAAAGTAGGATGAACGAATAAATTTACATTCAAGATTTAGAACTAATGCTGAAATAGCATCTACATAAGATCTAGTAGTTTTAAGTATAGGAGCATCATCAAGACTTAGATTCCCAACACAATTGAAAAAATCTTGGATACGTTCTTTTCCCATAACGTTCCCTTGCCCTAAGATAAAGGTTTTAGCATCCAGATTACCCGTACTTCCAATCTTAGGAGTAAGGCCATCATCTGTTGGTGCCATACCGAAATCACTCATGATTGCTAGCAAAGGATAGATCTGACGAGAAAACGGCAAACGGAAAAGAGAGGCGAATAAAACGGCAATTTTTTGTGAAGTCGGGGAGAGGAAAACGAGAGGCAAATGGCAAATAATGTAAATTATGAGGAGGTGAGATTTGTAATTAGGAACCTGGTATGTGTTGAAGATCCTCCCCGGCAACGGCGCCAGAAATTCCTTTTGATGTCGCTTGAAGCTACGTCGGTATTTCCCCAAAGAGGAAGGGATGATGCAGCATATCGGCGGTAGGTATTTCCCTCAGATATGAAACCAAGTTTATCGAACCAGTAGGAGAACCAAGCAACACAACGTAAACAACACATGCACGCAAATAACAACTTCAAGCAACCCAACGTGTTAAAGGGGTTGTCAATCCCTTCCGGGGTACGGCGCCTCAAGATAGGCAAACGGACGTGAGGTAAATTTGTATTAGATTGATAGATCGAATGGCAAATAACTAAATAAGAATAAATTGCAGCAAAGTATTTTTGGGTTTTTGGTTTACTAGATCTAAAAATGAAAGCAAAGGAAAATAGATCGCAAAGGCAAATATATGAGAAAGAAGACCCGAGGGTCGTAGGTTTCACTAGTGGATTCTCTCGAGAAAAATAGCAAACGGTGGGTAAACAAATTACTATTGGGCAATTGATAGAAATTCTAATAACTATGACGATATCTAGGCAATGATCATTATATAGGCATCACGTCCAAGATTAGTAGATCGACTCCTGCCTGCATCTACTACTATTACTCCACACATCGACCGCTATCCAGCATGCATCTAGTGTATTAAGTTCATGGAGAAACGGAATAATGCAATAAGAATGATGACTTGATGTAGACAAGATCTATCTATGTAGAGATAGACCCCATCATTTTATCCTTAGTAGCAACGATACATACGTGTTGTTTCCCTTTCTGTCACTGGGATCAAGCACCGTAAGGTCGAACCCACTACAAAGCACCTCTTCCCATTGCAAGATAAATAGATTAAGTTGGCCAAACAAAACCCAATTATCGGAGAAGAAATAAAAGGCTATAAGCAATCATGCATATAATAGATCAAAGAAACTCAAATAACTTTCATGGATATAAAAAGATATGACTGATCATAAACTCAAAGTTCATTAGATCCCAACAAACACACTGCAAAAGAGTTACAGCATATGGATCTCCAAGAGACCATTGTATTAAGAATCAAGAGAGAGAGATGAAGCCATCTAGCTACTAACTACGGACCCGAAGGTCTACAAAGAACTACTCACGCATCATCGGAGAGGCACCAATGGAGGTGGTGAACCCCATCCGAGATCGTGTCTAGATTGGATCTGGTGGTTCTGGACTCTGCGATGGCTGGATGAATAGTTCGTCGACTCCCCTAGGGTTTCTTGAATATTGGGGTATTTATAGAGCAAAGAAGCGGTCTGGGGGCACCCGAGGTGGGCACAACCCACTAGGGTGCGCTTGGTCCTCCTAGCGCGCCTTGGTGGGTTGTGCCCCCCCCCTTGGGGCACCCCCCAGGCGCAGCCAGGGCCTGTTGTGTTCCTTCTGGACCATAAAAATTCTCCATAAAGTTTCGGGGCATTTGGACTCCGTTTGATATTGATTTTCTGCGATGTAAGAAACATGGAAAAAACAGCAACTGGCACTTGGCACTATGTCAATAGGTTAGTACCAAAAAATGATATAAAATGACTATAAAATTATTATAAAACATCCAAGATTGATAATATAACAGCATGGAAAAATAAAAAATTATAGATACGTTGGAGACGTATCACGTGTAGATGGCGGTAAGTGGCTAGAGCTTGTGTGAAGAAGTACACCCCTGCGGGGTTAAGATGATCTATTCGAATAGTCGCGTCCGCGGATATGGACTACTTGGAACGCCTACATTGTTCATAGACAAGTGAAAGTGGATACTCTAAAATGCGCAAGATAAGCGTGAGTGCTATGAATGGCCTTCTCATAGGGAGACAGGAGTGGATCCATAGTGGTGTATTGTTGTGGTGAATATGTGGAGTCGTGTGCGCCACCTCAAAGAAGTTACTTGCAATGGTAGTTCAGGATAGCCACTGAGTCAAAGCTGGCTTGCTGCAGTTAAACTCCATCACCCCTTTGTTTATACTGATGCATATGTAGATAGTTCTGATGTAAGTCTTGTTGGGTACATTTGTACTCACATTTGCTTAATTTATGTTTTCGCAGAGAGACTTCAGTCTCACTAGTAGTTCCGCATGGACTTTGACATTTAGCTTCTTACCTCAGCTACGATCTTGTATCCTGGGGAGGGTATGGTAGATAGTCAGGCTTCTCAGCCTTTTCCATTTGTAGTTGTCTGTACTCAGACATGTTATGCTTCCATTTCTTGTATGCTCTATATGTTGGGTCATGTGACCCTTGTTTGTAATAAATTCTATGTGGCTCTTCTGGGCCTTTATCTATATGAGTTGTTGAGTTATGTTGTGATGCCATGTTGTACAATACATACTTGCATGTTATGTGTACGTGTAACGTGTATTGCTATGTGTGGGATCCGACACCTAGTTGTTTATTCTTGGTAGCCTCTCTTATGGGGAAATGTCTCCTAGTGCTTCCACTGAGCCATGGTAGCTTGCTACTACTCCGGAACACATGGGATGATCGGCATGTGTCCTTCTCTGCTCTCGTGTCTATCCCTACGGGGAAATGTCATGCGGTGCTTACCGGAGTCCTGCTAGCTTGCTACAGCCCAGTTTCACTCGTTGCTGACCAACACGTGCATTGCTGGGTCATGTATGCATCTCCCTGTAAGTTAGTGCCACCTTGATTTTACAACTAGTCAAGTGGGCCCAGGTTCTTTGTCATATCGGTGCTAGTGACACTATCATATACGTGAGCCAAAAGGTGCAAACGGTCCCGGGCCAGGTAAGGTGGCACATGTGGGGATACCGTGCGTGAGGCCGCAAAGTGATATGATGTGTTACATGCTAGATCGGTGTGACTTAGGATCAGGGTCCTGATAAATATAGCAATATTACTCCGAAATTGCTAAAACCTGGTTAGTGGCCTGCTTTAGATGAAAAATGAAATGGAACACATTTCAAAATTATTTGTGACACTTCCTTCACAAACAGAAGTCATTTATGTGGCCATTTTTATAGACTAAACTCATTTATGTGGCCTACTTTTTTACTTTGCATGTCCCACGTTCATTCACCAAACCAATATTTAGGACTAAACTAATTTAGTTGACTCAAGCGCATCTGCCACACCAAATGGTTTGTACAAAACTATTAACACCTCGATGGTATACTACATAAAGTGACTAAATGGTTGGTTTACCCTTCGCTTCATTTAGTGCGTAAAATGGTGAGGGTTGTTTCAAAAGTCACGTACACATACTTGGTCTATTGGCTCTTGTGCCTCTCTTTCAGCGTGTCGTCTCGGGTTCGAGTACTCTTCCTGGCTTAATAAGCCACCTCTTTTTTTGGTTGGCGCATCTGCTGACAAAGGTGTCCCACAAGCCAGTAACTGCGCCCACCACCTACGATCACGTAGCTAATGACAACGGTGTCCCACGCGCCAGTAACTGTGACCACCACCTACGACTGCGTAGCCGATGACAGAGGTGTCCCACGCGCCAGTAACTGTGACCACCACCTACACTACAAAAAAATACACTTCCGTTATGATACGTGTTTGTCACAGTAGGTCGCTTTTTTGTCATGCATGTACATCCATGACAAATTTATGAAAGAATCAAGATAGTCATACCTGTGCTGTCATAGAAGTGTTCCATGACATTACCAAAATTATCATCATGGAAGTGTCCACTTCCATGACGATAAATCGCGCGTCACAGAAGTGCTTTCGTCAAGGGTGACCGACACGTGGCATCCACCGTAACGGAACACCGTTAAGCTAACGGGTCGGGTTTTGGATCCGATAACCCATTAACAGCCCCGACCAATGCGGATTTTCCATGTGTAAAATCATCGTTGGCTAGAGGAAACACGTGTCGGCTCATCGTCGGGACAGATATCATCCACTCGCTGGACAGAACGCGCCTATGATACGTCGACACGTGGCACGGCCCAACAAGTTTAAATGGGCCGGCCCAACTAAAGGCCCACAAGATTTTGCGGACCATAATGGGCCAGCCCAGCTAAAGGCCCACGAGATTTTGCGTACCATAATGGGCTGGCCCAGCTAAAGGCCCACAAGATTTTGCGGGCCATAATGGGCCGACCCAGGTACATGCCCATAAGATTTTTGTGTGCCATAATAGGCCAGCCCAGGTAAAGGCCCACAAAATTCTTGCGGATCATAATGGGCCAGCCCAGCTAAAGGCCCACGAGATTTCACCGACATTAATGGGCCGGCCCAGCTGTAGGCCCACAAGATTTTGAGGACCCTAGTAGGTCAGACCGTTAACTGGCTGCCATGTTTTGGGCCAAATGCCGGCCCATTTTTGATATGGTCTATTAATGGTCTGCCACGCTCCGAGCCTAATAGTGGCCCATATGAGATACGGCCTGTTAAAAGCCTACCACGTTATGGGCCAAATTACGGCCCAGATCAGGTCTGGCCCTTTAAGAGGTTTTGGGCCTAATTATGGCCCATATCGGATTCGGCCCATCAACTGGACACTATGCTTTTGGGCCCACTTGCTAAAGGCCCACTTAGTAATTCGGCCCTATATTAATTTCAGCCTGTTAAAAGCCCGTCATATAGTTGGGCCTAACTACGGCCCGGTTTGCATCCGGCCTGCTCGCAACCGATATCTGATTGGGAAAACAAGGACCGAGACAATTTTTTGGCCTGTTAAAAGCCCGTGATTTGATTCGCACAATCATGGGCCGGGTTCATTTCGGGCTGCTGCCTGCCCGTGAGCTGATCGGCATGTTTCAGGCCCAACCTACATCGTGATTACATGACGGACCAATTATGTACCATAATTTTACGGTTTGGCTGGTTTACTGCGAAGACAGGATATATATACAGTAAAATAACTGCAGCATCGTGAATAAGAAAAAACCTATACTATACAATAAAGAAATTACGGCATATTACATCCACTGGGCATCAAAGTTCGCCACTATGATAATAAAGCACAAACAGACAGCAGATTACATACACTGGGCATCAAAGATCGCCACCAGTGCAAATAAACACGTCGACAAAATAATATACAAAACCAACAGCACTTCAATAGATTTCAAGAAAGGTTAGCCCTGATGGGGAGCTGCAGCGCAAGCAGCTGAGCAAGATGATGAGACTGCGCTTTTTCAACATTATATCTTCCTCACTCTGAAAGATAAACAAGTAGACAGATGACATGTTTTGCACATAAAAGTATCAGTGCTGATAATTCATCACATTTCTTACTGACGAATAAAGTGACACAGTTTAAATTTGCATTAACACAATATGGTATTGTTCAGGTCAAGACATGGCAGGAAATGACATTGTGAAGGAGTTGGCAGCTTCACGACACCACTAGATTACAGATCAAGAACTCATAAGTATCAATGGTTAGTGTGCTGTCAATTTATACCATTTCAGATTGGCAAATAAAGAGACGGTTTAAATAATAGTAGAATGATATGACATTTTTCATAGTTAAGACATTGCAGAATATGACATTGTGCTATAGTAGGTAGGTTCACCACACCACTGGATTACAGATGAAGAACAGAAGCATACATGCAATGCAAAAGAAGATCACTTGCTCTGTATAGTTTAATTTACATGGTATGAAGAAGGAACTTGGTTGTACAACTGAAAACTTAAATTGAGAAAGGACGAACTTTTGTTTATGAACTACATATAATAAACTTTAAACAAGCAATTTGATGCAAACACCAAAAATAAATAGCTGTTGCAGTCATGCCTAACCAAATATATACAACAAAGTTTGAAGGCTTGAGATGGACAAACTTACATTATTGGTGAAGACAGGCTCTATAAAGGCCTTGTCCATGTTGATGGGGGGGGGGGCAATTCAAGAAGTTTACCACAGAATCTTCTTCAAAAGCATTGCCTTTATTCTACATTTTGTTAAGAGTAAATATAGATGTGATAATATACGAAAAATGGAGAATATTTAAGATAAGATGAAGAGTGATGCTACATAACCAAGTAGCTATAAATGTAAGTGCAGCGATACAGGCGAAAGGTACAGCCAAGAGCAATGCACAGCTAAACTTCTTCAGTACCAACCTTATGGTAAGAGTAAATATAGATCTGATGTGTACAAAGTGGATGGCAAAGGAAAATAAGCTGCAGAGTGATGGTACATGAACAACTACCTGTCATTATAAGTACACTGATAAAGGACAGCATGTACTTACAAGAACAATGCAGAGCTAAAAAAACATTTGCATAGAATATATTCTACACTAATGTAACCATTCATATAGATCAGATAATTTGGAGCGAACAATTGATAAGCAAGCTATCATGCATACTGCTGTCACATAATGAACCAGGTATGTATGCAAGTACAGTGATACAGGACAACAGGTACTAACAAGAGCAAAGTAGCGGGTAGCATATTTGAGATATCCTATCATTCTTGTCAAATCGGAATTCTTCTTCGAGCAAATTTCCTGTAAAAAAGATCTGTAAGGCACATGCGGAAAAGTAGAAGTTCAAATTGTCATGTGATTTCATAGACAGTACCTCATCCTGGGAACGAGACCAGTGCATAACAAGGTTTTTCCATTCAATGTCTTCTAAATTTAGCACAAGAGACATCACCAGAAATTCGTTTATAGACTTGCCATCAAAGTGTGATTTCCTCGGGTAACACCGATACTGCTACAATGCTTCCTTGAAAAGCACAAGCAAGCTTTGCTCATCATGACTATCCAGATTGACCCTCGCCTAGTTACAACAATGTAATGTAAATCATTGATGTGTTCAATCAGCAGAAAACAGGAAAATAATAGCCATGAATAATAGCACTTACACGTAAGTTGGATAGGAAGATGTGAAAATGGTGTTTGTATTCACAATAATCTTCCCATGATGGGAATATATGCACGTAGTCCCTAACAACATTGAAAGCATTGTCTTTTAAACTGGGAATAAATGGAATGGGGTTCCAATCTGCAGGAATTGGCTGTCTCTGCAGTTGGGATAGGTCTTCGGCCGGTGGACTTGCTGTACTTTTTGCTGGAGTGGGATTTTTCTGTGGTACAGCTGGTGCTATGGCAAATGAAATCGGTATACCTTTTGCTGGAGTGCAGGTCCTGTGTGGTGGGGCTAGTGGTGTGGCCAGTGAAGTATGGGTACAGTCTGCTAGAGTCGGTCCTACGTTTTGTGTCACTGGTTGTACATCCAATATAAGTGGGGTGCTGTCTGATTTCTCCGGCACCACCATGTTTTCAAGGACTTTGCTGGTGCTCCTTCAGGTTCGGCAATCACCATCTTCCTTTTTGATGTATGATGCACTAGAACAACATTTGAGTGAAAAAACATGGTATGATGATAGATGGAATATGTATTGATAATGGATGGGCATGGCATCTCGACATATATGATGAGTAAACTAAGCAGATGGCGGTGCAACAAAGTAGAAGAAATGCAAGACAACATATGCAAGATACCCGCAATCAATAAAACATTGCCAAATTAGAATAGGCACCTTGATGGGTGAACAGGACAGGCCAACTGCCTTTGACTCCTCAAGGTTAGAATAGTCATTAGGATCATATTCTGAACAAGAATCAATAGGTGGGGAGCGTATGAGTTTCATTGCATCCAGAATGGCACTCAATGCCTTGGTGCCAATTTTCTAAGTCATTGCAGTGTTTAGCTTCAAGAGTGGACTCTACTAGTGCGACACAAAGCAGCTACACAGATCATAGTGTAGATATAACGGGAAAACCTTAAGCATCAGAGTAAAATCAGCAAAGTGGAACTTGCTGGAATATATGTGCTAGTATTGCCGGTACGGCTAGAAAGGCTTCGGATACCAGCTCTCTTCAAGTGAAGGTGTGGTACTGTTAATATCAATGTAACTCTCAAAGGCGACACAGCTCCCTGCATTTCCTTGCTATTCTTATAGGATTCAAGTGGGCAGGCCACTACAAATCCTATTCCTATGTTTACAAGATCCTATGAATCAAAGAGGCTCAAAGTGTCCATCACAACCGACCGTATATACCTCTACACTGCAAATGTCCCTACTCATCTTCAGTACAAGGAACATACTGTACTACTATCATACTCCCTCCGTTCCAAAATATAAGTCTTCGTAGAGATTTCCACTATGGATCACATACAGATGTATCCAGGTACATTTTAGAGTGTAGATTCACTCATTTTGCTCCATATGTAGTCCATGCTGGAATCTATACATAGACTTGTATTTAGGAACGGAGAGAGTACATATTAAAGAAGAACGGAAGAGGAACATGGTAAAGAAGAGCAAGCAGATTTTGGATAATAAAATGTTGGTTGCGCAATGCCCACACATGATGAACCAGAGCGCATTAAGAATGCAACTCCTAGCTGTCTCTTGACCATTTCAGGCGGTTGGATGAAGATCCTATGTCTCCTAACCCTTCTTCTTCCTCGTCTCTGATTCTTCCCATACAGAACACCGCACGGGCCGCCGACCGGACCACCGGCCCCCATCGCCTGTGTTCCTCCGCCACCCCCACCCCAACCCCACCCGCGTCGAGTTTTCTTCGTTCGGCGAGGCCCCACAACCACCCGAGCCCCTTCGATCACACCGGCGAACTCCAGCGAGCTCTGAAAAATCGACTGACCCAATTTTGAAATTTAGTCTACTGTGATTTAACTAGTGTGGAATATAAAAGGGGAAAACCATAAGCATTGCGAGTATGGTGTTGAGCGTGCCATGGCGGATCTGAAGGTGCAAACCGGACAAAGGCAACTTCGCAACCAAGACAAGAAATTAGAGTAAAGCAGTGGCAATCTATTTTCTTGCTGCGATAAATAAGTTGAGCAGATACGAAAGAGTGCCGCCTCTGGTGCGGCGCCGTGTACGCATCTGCTGAGAATTTGACGGTGCTGCAGTAGCGATGGTTGTCGGCGGCGTGGAAGCAGATCTAGGAGGGTAGACGGTGGCGGCGGGGCGCGGTGGACGAGATAGTCGTAGGAGCAGCGCCGGCAAGGTGGACGACGGCGGGGATGAAGAGAGAGGATGGGATGCAAGGATCCCGGTCCGAAGCCGTGGATGAGAGAGGTCGATCTCTTGTAATGGACGGCAGCGGCGGGGTATCAGCTCCGACATGGTGGAGGAGGACGGCGGTGGATGGGGTGGCGGATGGAGGAGGGTGGGGTGGAGAGGGTGTTTTGGCGCCCACGGAGTACGAATGGGGAAAAGGGAGGTAGAGAGGAAGGGGGAACCATGTATTCAGGGCGCGCTTGTCTCAATTGCGAGGAAATTTACAAACTTAGCCCCCGTTTCAAATTTCTACTACATCACAGCAACACTAGTCGGTTGGGGATAGGACGGTAATCTCGCATACACCGAATATTTGCCGACGAGAGTTTGTTTTTGGCGCCCACCGTATATGAATATGAATCGGGGAGGGAGTCGATTTCGACCGAGGACACACTGTGTTTTGGCGCCCACCGTGTATGAATCCGGATGAGAGGCGGTTACATAACGTTTGGGTGAAATTACAAACCTACCCCTATCAAAACCTATAGAAATCCAGCATATAGGCTTTGCGTGACAGGGATAGTCAGTAGTGATTTCCATCTCGCATATTTTGGTTTCGGACGGTTACTGCGAGTTTCCCCGCTTCGTTCAAATTTTGCAGAGTGCACGTTTACCGTGCCAACTCAATTTGAATCCCGTTTGTATTCTATTTTTTTCGGGCGGGATCCATTTTCAATTGGAATTACATTCTATATACATCATTTATATATATATATATATATACTTTCAAAAGCACAACAAAGAGTTCTGCTCCTTTATATGTATAATATGATCTACAAATACAACGATCTCGAAATCTTAAGGTTGAATTCGAAAAAAATTAACCAAATTATGATCTACTAAAATGTATGGATCAGTAATATCTACATATTAAATAACATGGATGTGCGTGAATTCATATGAGTATGCATGTTTGATAGATCAATTTTGGTTCGAGTATGGATTACATGTATCATCATCTCGAATTCAAATATTTGAATCCCTTTTTTGTTCACTCTTTTCACGCCCATCTCTCTCGCATGCATGCTCCTTCAGGTAGCTATCACTCTCTTTTCTCCAGCTCACCTGCATGCTCACTTCATGTTGCTCCTATCCTCGTAAACATGGTCTCTCGACGTCTCCCTTGAGAAGTGTCACACTCTCCCTATCATTATAAATTACACTGTTTTCATTATCTCTCACATCTCTACTGTTCTCTGGTATCACTCGGTACCTAAGCTTTCTTTTTCACCGCCAAACACACAGTCTCCACTCGTCTTTTACTTTGTCTTTCTCTCTATGGGATGCTCTCACACACCCTATATGTCTCTACATATGACTCATACCACTAAAATTACTCTCTCTATCTCTCCTGTAGACACAACATTTGTTGCGGTCTCCTTTTCGTCTCCATCCCAGACTGACATTATTCATTTGTTTACCGATCAGACAACCCCGACTACCGTCTCCTCTCTCTCTCTCTCATAGACACACACACACAACTCCTACCACTAAAATGTGAATGGAAAACGAGATTTTGTAATACCCAAACAAAAAAGGACTAGAGGGAGTGATTGCTCTGACACGGACGCGACCTCTCATAGCGCAGGCATTGAACCGGCGCGCCGGCCAAGAGGGCCGCACTCACTACAGGCCCGGCTGAGCACGCCTCCTCGCCGTGTGCAACCAGCTTAAGACTGCCCCGCCTGCCTTCATTGAATCCGCGCGTGTGCCGGCAACACGTCCTTCCGTGAGCCGGCAAGCATTTTAGAACACAAAAAATGACTACAATATAATTAATTTACGCATGGTCTTGACTTGTTGTGCTCGCACTGGTAGCAGGAACTAGTAGAGGATTTTCTTTATTTATAACTTTCCTCACATTTTTTTGGCTCTGAAGTGAATCATGGTTGTGGACATTATGTATGAATGTGCAGATATCTGTGAACATGAGTTTGATGTGGAAGTTGAACTTGGAATGTTGGGCTTGCGCGTGAACTATACCATGTCCAATGCTTTGTCTGTTATTGTTTGGAAAGTAATTGTTGTTATTACATGACCCGAAAAAAAATTGTGCCACATTAGTAGATGCACGGACATCACAACAGGCATGCTGACTGGATAAACATTTGAACCTAGCTATTATGAAGGAAATTTTGTATTGACAACAGTTTTAGATAGTAGGAGACGCCTAGCCTGCTCTGCCTCTGCTAGCTTATTTCTGGCTTCTTCCATCTCTTCTTTGGCTTGGGCGAAGAGAGCATCTGATTGCTCTTTTCGCTTCTTCAGGAACTCAGCTACATTCTCAAGGGCTGCTGCACGCTTTCTTTCAGCCTTTACTAATCCACGAGGACACGAACAGCTGACGACTCCACCTGGCTTGTGTGTAATCCAGCATCATCTGGGAATTTGCACCTTGTGTCTAATCCAGCATCATTAGGGAACTGGCACCTTGTGTGTAATCCAGCCTCATTTTGGAAACATGATCTCGAGGTTGACCATACTTCCCTCCTCGCAGGAACTGCATCATGAAGTTACTTCTTTTTTAGATCAATACTCAGAGCAACCTAGATCCATTTAGTAGAAGCCAGATAAACAGAACTCGGAGAAGTGAATTCAAAAGGAAAAAATAAATAAAAACAGACTACAAGGTGAGAACACCCACTTCCTACATCAAGCTAAAAACGAAAGCATTAGGACGATTAAGACTCTTCTTATTACACATCGAAGAACACCACACTTAAGAGAAACAGAAACTACAACATATACACATCGAAGAACACGAGGCTACACGAAAGTAATTGAAAGGGTGTTACTTACCAAAGCTCATTTTACAGGTTCGGTGCAGCTCCTCTTTAACTTGCCACACTCCTTGAAGATGTCCCGAATATCTCGTGTTTGATCTTCATTGCTCCTCTACATGTTCGCACTCATGGTTTTAAAATCTCAACATGGCAAGAAAAATATACTACTAGTAATACTCGCGCATCTTGTGGGCAACATTAAAGCACTCGTCTGCCATGTTAGAGCATCTCCAACAAGATAAACTACTCATACAAATGCATCTTGATGCATGCAACGCATGGGCATTTTGCTAGTTCTAAAAACCTTTCCATCATTTGCCACACTACTGGTTGCAGATGAAAAACCTACCCAAGCACAGCGCGATACAGGAGCGACGCACAATTACAAGCTGATATTCTGTTGGACAATGGAGGCTATAACCAATTACATTTACGGGAACAATAGCACCCAGTAAATTTGAAGGGTAGGTATGAAAAAAATTGGAACTGCACATGTACTGCTAAGTGATTCAACACACACATTACCAATCGAGGAGGAGAACGATGGTCGCGGCGGCCTTTGTGAGTCATGGTCGGCAACAGGAGTCAGTTCATTGTCCATGTCGGTGGTACTTCTACGCTTGGAGTCGGCTTCCGGGAAGCAGATACGAGACCATGGAAGACGATGCCGGGGAAGAGGCTCCGTGTACGACGACAACGATGGACCGGATCCAGTGCGGCGTACGAGGTCATTGATTAGGCAGATGCGCTGCGGTGGACGAGTGCGCCGATGTAAAGGGGAGGAGCACGAAGGCTGCGGTGCCGTGGAGAAGTCTATTTTGCGGTGGGGATAGAAATTGGGGAGTATTCAGGTGTACTACTCTGGGTGCCGGGGTGGGGTTGGCTGGGTAGGGTGAACCTGAAGTTACGAAAACAGCCCCCTACCAAGCGTCATCTGTAGGCCTGTTCTGAAGGCTATGATGGTAACTTCCCACTGCTCGAATCAGGGTCGCGGGAGATTTTCCCGCCGACCTCAAAATTTTGTGACACTGGACTCCCGGTGTGGCGTGTTGAGTGGTTCAGCTAAGCAACTAGCGAGTAGTAGTAGTAAACTCTGCATATTAGGTTTGACCGAAGTCAAACTTCCTAAAGTTTGACCAAGTTTATAGAAAAATATAAACATTTACCATAACAAATATGTATGATGTGAAAGTACATTCAATAATGAATCTAATGGTATTTATTTGTTATTGTATATGTTAATATTTTTTGTTATAAGCTTGCTGAGAGTTTACAAAACTTGTTTGACCAATGCTAATACGCGGACTTAAATAAAAACGGAGGGAGTACACATTTGTTTTCTTAGTTTGTAGTGAACTAATCATTTGTTGAAATTGTGAAATAAATATATTAGGCTATTGACTTCGAATGTAATGGTCTATACAATTCAATAGTTACAATCATTGTCGAATCCCAAGATGTATACAAGGTCTATAGTACTTCACAACATGCTCAAACTCACATAATCCCAGTCAAATGAGAATCTAAATGCATTTCATAGTATTACTTTGTAGGATGCAACAAGAACAACCATAACTCTACATCAGCCATTATAGAAGCAACATTTTGACATATCCCAATGTGTGAATGAAACGTGTAGAGAGAGCTTTTGAAGATGGAGCAGATAGGGCGGGAAAGATTGTATGTATGTGGACGAGTGTAACGCCCCGAGGCTGATGTGCCAGGTGTCCTCTAGTTATTCGTTTTTGTTGCCTTGTCTTTGCTTGTGTGTCATGCATTGCATATCATGTCATCATGTGCATTTCATTTGCATACATGTTCGTCTCATGCATCCGAGCATTTTCCCCGTTGTCCGTTTTGCAATCCGGCGCTCCTATCTCCTCCGGTGGCCCTTTCTACCTTTCTTTCGTGTGTGTGGTTTAAACATTTCCGGATTGGACCGAGATTTGCCAAGCGGCCTTGGTTTACTACCAGTAGACCGCCTGTCAAGTTTCGTACCATTTGGCCTTCGTTTGATACTCCAACGGTTAACCGAGGGACCAAAAATGCCTCGTGTGTGTTGCAGCCCAACACGCCTTCAATTTGGCCAAAACCCACCTAAACCTCCTCCATCATCTCAGTCGTTCGATCACGATCGCGTGGCCGAAAACCGCACCTCATTTGGAGTCTCCTAGCTCCCTCTACCTATATATATGTGGCTCTCCCGGAAATTTCGCGGACGAACCCTAGTCTTCTTCATCCTCGCGTCGCCGGACACGTCCGCGCCGAGCCCGACATGTCCGCCACCCGCTGCCACCTCACTCCGTCCAATCGGAGTGTGCCACCTCATCGCCGCCGCCCCCCTCCTCCACTCGCGGCGCGCCACCTAGCCTGCCTCGCCGCCTCTCCC
>NC_041384.1:385676155-385683915 GCF_002162155.2 Triticum dicoccoides
GCCGCTCTCCGCCGCCTTCCACCGCCCCGCCGCACTGCTAGCTCGCCGCGCCGCCCCCGCGCCGGCTGCGCCGCCTCCGCCGCCACGTCGTCTCCGGTCATCTCCTCCGGCGAGATCCGGTGGATCGGGACGAGATCCACCGGGATCTCATCCAAACGCGGCCCCCTCGATCCGTATCTCCTCGTCCCTGATATCCTCGTCCCGTTGACTTTTCGTGGAAGGTATAATTTCGGCTAAGTCCCTGATTTCCAGATTCAAATGCCCTTGTTCATCATGCCATAACTCATCACCCGTAACTCCGTTTTGGGCGTGTAGCATATCAAATTGTTCGTCTCAGAGAGCACATCATTTTATCTCATTGCATCATTTTCATTTGAGCTCATCTTGATGCCCAAAATGCTGTTGGAAGAGAGCTATTTGAGTTAATTGTCAGATCTGCGGCATCAAATAGCTATTTGTCATTTTTGCCATGATTAATGTGTGCATAATATGCTCCTGAGCTCTTCATGTGTTTTGTCATATGCTTTGCCATCTTTACAGAGGTGCTATCCATGTATTTTTATGATATGTGTGGTGACTATCACAAGCTTGCAAAGTAGTGCATTCGTTAATGCTGATTTCAGGGACTTAGAATTTCACTAAGTCCTTGACCTGTTTTTATCAATATGCCATATGTTCATGTTGTTTCCTAGTGATCCGTGCCTCTTTTGAGGATGATCAGTAAGGGTCATTTGTTAATATTGTGATGCTCTATCCATCAATGTCTTTGTTTGCAATTATGGAGCACCCTAGATTGAGTTAATCAAGCTCTACTTTTGCTATTTCGTGAATCTGGGCAGATTGTCTACTTGTTAGCGATTTTGCCGAGCATGTTGTTGTTGATCTGTGCATGCTATGTTGTTGTTCTTGCCATGTCTAGCTTATATAATATGTATCCTTGATGGGTGTATGATTAGTTTGTCATGCCTTACTCTGTATTGAGTGCATCGAGCTCGTTAACATGCCTACTCGTTAAGATATTTGCATGCTCCAGTTTTTCACTAAGTCTATGATCTGATTATGTTTTTGCCATGTTCACATGCTTGCAATTGTATTTTCTGATCCCTTTTGGCTCAAGGTCACTAAGGGACTTTTGTTAATATCTTTGAGTAGCTTCATTCCATGCTTTGCTTTGCCATGTTAAGTTCCTGTAGCATCTAGTTTTCATGCTCCAAAGTGTGCTACCTGATCTGAAATTCCAGACAAGTGTTAATTTCACTAAGTCTGAAACCTGTTTACCAATTGCACTTTTGCCATGCTTGTTTGAACCTGTTAATGGATGAATTGGCCGTAGCCCAGTGTTCATCTTTTGTTAAGCATTATGAGTGGATCCCTGACATGTATTTTGTTGCCATGTTTGAGTGCTGTAGCATAATTATCTTGTTGCATTTAGATGGCTACTTGCTGTTTATCGCAGACCGGTGCCATATTTGTTTTGCTTGCCATTTCCAAACCGTGCATCCGATTCCGGCGACCTTTATATCGATTTCAACCGAAATCACCTCACCTTTCCAGTGGAACTCTTGGATTTCCAGGTTGAGGTCAGGTTCAACCATTCCTTTGCAAATCATGCATATGCATCACATACCGCATCCCGCATATCATACCTTGTTCATGTGCTGGTTTGTTTACTATGTTGTGTGCTTATTTCCGGTGTTTGCTTCATCGGGTTGGTTCCGGTAACGTCGCGTTTGTGAGGACCCATTCGTCTACGTCCGTTTGTCTTCTTCATGGACTCATTCTTCTTCTTTGCGTGATTTCAGGCAAGATGACCATACCCTCGAAATCACTTCTATCTTTACTTGCTTAGTTGCTCGCTGTTTTGCTATGCCTCTGTCGCGATACCTACCACTTGCTTATCATGCCTCCTATATTGTTGAACCAAGCCTATAACCCACCTTGTCCTAGCAAACCGTTGTTTGTCTATGTTACCGTTTGCTCAGCCCCTCTTATAGCGTTGTTAGTTGCAGGTGAAGATTGGAGTTTGTTCCATGTTGGAACATGGATATTTTGTTGGGATATCACAATATCTCATATTTAATTAATGCATCTCTATACTTGGTAAAGGGTGGAAGGCTCGGCCTTATGCCTGGTGTTTTGTTCCACTCTTGCCGCCCTAGTTTCCGTCATATCGGTGTTATGTTCCCGGATTTTGTGTTCCTTACGCGGTTGGGTTATAATGGGAACCCCTTGACAGTTCGCCTTGAACAAAACTCCTCCAGCAATGCCCAACATTGGGTTTACCATTTTCCACCTAGCCTTTTCTTTCCCTTGGGTTTTGCGAACTCGAGGGTCATCTTTATTTTAACCCCCCCCCCCTCCGGGCCAGTGCTCCTCTGAGTGTTGGTCCAAACTAGAGCCCCTTGCAGTGCCACCTCGGGGAAACTCGAGGTTTGGTTTTAGTTGTACGGATTGCTCATCTGAGTGTGCCCTGAGAACGAGATATGTGCAGCTCCTATCGGGATTTGTCGGCACATTCGGGCGGTGTTGCTTGATTTGTTTTAACTTGTCGAAGTTGTCTTGTAGAACTGGGATACCGAGTCTGATCAGAATGTCTCGGGAGAAGGTATATCCTTCGTTGACCGTGAGAGCTTGTCATGGGCTAAGTTGGGACTCCCCTGCAGGGATTTGAACTTTCGAAAGCCGTGCCCGCGGTTATGGGCAGATGGGAATTTGTTAACGTCCAGTTGTAGAAAACATGAAGTTGACCTTAATTAAAATACATCAACGGCGTGTGTAACCGTGATGGTCTCTTTCCGGCGGAGTCCAGGAAGTGAACACGGTGTTGGAGTTATGCTTGACGTAGGTTGTTCTAGGATCACTTCTTGATCATAGTTGTTCGATCGTGCTTTGCCTTCTCTTCTCGCTCTCTTTTGCGTATGTTATCCACCATATATGCTAGTCGCTTGCTACAGCTCCACATCATACCTTTTACCCCTCCTATAAGCTTAAATAGTCTTGATCGCGAGGGTGTGAGATTGTTGAGTCCCCGTGACTCACAGATACTTCCAAAACCAGTTTGCAGGTGCCGATGTTACCGAGCGAGTGACGCAACCAAGCTCAAGGAGGAGCTCGATGAAGATCTTGTCCTTTGTGTTGTTTCGTTCTAGTTGATCAGTAGTGGAGCCCAGTTGGGGTCGATCGGGGATCTGTGTAGCATTTGGGGTAGTCTTCTTTCATTTTGGTTCTGTAGCCGGACCTTGATTGTATTTGTACGATGTAATGCTTTATTCATGTATTGTGTGAAGTGGCGATTGTAAGCCAACTATGTATCTCTTTCCCTTTATGTATTACATGGGTTGTTTGCGAAGATTACCTCACTTGCGACATTGCTTTCAATGCGGTTATGCCTCTAAGTCATGCTTTGGCACATGGGAGA
This sequence comes from Triticum dicoccoides, assembly GCF_002162155.2. NCBI lineage: Eukaryota > Viridiplantae > Streptophyta > Magnoliopsida > Poales > Poaceae > Triticum > Triticum dicoccoides. Next base: position 385,679,574 of record NC_041384.1, read on the forward strand.
TATAGCCGCATCGAGGGCGTTACAAGTTGGTAATCAGAGCCTTCCCCGACCTTAGGAGCCCCATTGCTTGATCGAATTAGCGGACGAGTTGAGTCTAGAAAAAATGTTTTGAGTCATTTAGGAATTATATATCGGAGAGTTTAGGAATTCTTTTTACTCCCCAGTCCCTTCATCGCTCTGGTAAGGCATCCTGACATAGAGTTTTGACTCTTCTCTTCTCAAATTTCACTAAAAAAATTTAGGATCTCGCGGGTATCTTGGAATCGTTCCGATCGATTTGTGACGAGAACATTGTTCTCTATGCCTCCTGTCATTTAGGTGTTGTGGCAGTGTCCCGGGGAGTTGAGATCCGAGGTGTTGTCGTCACAATTTTATCGTTGCGGTTCTGGAATACCTGAGTTTAGTTTCACTGACATCGAAAATCTCTTTTATGCAGTTGTTGGTGAAATAACCTCGACGCCACCCAGTACTGGGGCGGGAGTTCGGGAGTATTGCCATAACTCGTATAACGGATGCTTTTCGAAGGTTGAGGTAGACGATTTCCAAAGTTTTTCTTGGTTATGTGTTGAAGGATGGATACAGCTGGATGTAGGATTTGCTAGTTTTGGGTGAGATATTATGCTTCCCCTGTATCCCCAACACCTGATTGCATAACCGAAAAATTTCGGGAGTTTATAAGTGGGAATTCAAGTAGCTCTTTGGATATCCTTCCGACAGATGTATGATATGAAATTGGGGTTCGACGTCTAGTGGTCCGCCTATCCACGGTTGGTTTTACAGTGGTCTCGTTGTGTCTTAAAGAGTCCTTGTCTATGCCGACTCGGGGACGCTTCGTATGTCATGTGCACTGCCTTGTACATGATGGTGCTGTACGATCGAGCCCGTGTAGGCCCCACCACGAAAACTTCGGACGAAATCTCTATCATATGTTTGTTCCGGCTTATTCTGCAAGCCAATCTTTTGTTTTGTTTTGAGTGTGGTATTCGAGTTGCTTCGAAGTCAAATGTTGATTCCATACCTTTTTCCTAAGCGGTGTTCTCATACCCCGATGTGAACACTAATCATTCTCGGTCATCGAGACTGTCATGTCAATCCTTTTTAACCGGCATGCTTCTCTTCAAGTGGATCCGATCATTTCAACATCCGCAAGATCAAGTATCAGTTTCTTCTGAACGGTGTTTGTTTCATCCGTCTACAAGTTGCCTTTGTTTTTCCCGCCCACCCACCCTTTTCCTTCAAGAACTTAGATTTCTGAATCAAGTATCCATTTTATTCATGTGAAGTCTCTCCATTCTTTTCCGTCAATATTCTTATCCGGTGATTCTCATGAAGATCCTAACGGAACCTCAAGTTCACCATTATTCATTCTCTTTCTTCTCCGGTGGGACCAATTCAAGCTTTGTGGATCATATCCTTTTCCTCGTTTCAAATACCCTCTCATGCCGGTGCACCTCATAATCATTCCACGCTCGCTATTCTATTGTTCCAGAGTGCTCAAGATATCTCAAAGATTCGTGTTTCCACTCTTAATCCGTTCAAGCTATTTTGAGGATGTTATCTCATTCAAGCCATTTAATTGAACCGGTGCTTTCTCTCTTTTAAATCATTCAACGGTGTATCTTTTGAGTGGGCCCTAACCCACAGGTCTTTTCCCAGGATCTTACCTGACTCTTCTTATTTTCTCGGCGTTACTCTCAAATACTTTTCGAAGTTTGACGTAAGAATGAATTATCATCAGTCTTATGTTTTTCTCCAAGATCTTCCAAATTCTTTTCATCGTTGGTTCAACCTTGCTAATTTTCATCCCGGAGTATCTCAACAATTTGGCGGTTTCTCGTTGTCATTCTCGGATTTTGAAGACTGAAGAAGAATTTTTTTTCTCTCTCAATCTTGCTCTTTTCTCTTCAAGATTCGTGATTCTAGCTTTATACCATTTCTCTCATAATTATTTTTGGTTGTGAGAATTCTTTTCACCTATACGGAGAAATCCAGGAGTCTTTTCAGTTTGTTCATCCGGAGTCCATCATCTCAAATTTATTCATTCTCATCTTTCGGCTCTCCTTCTCTAAATCATACCGGTGTCTAAATCAGGGATTCTCTAATCAGTTCGTGATCCCTTCGTTCTCATGTATCTAGATTGTCTCAAGTATCTTCGTTCATTTCACAATTCTTACCCGGTGATTCATCCCTTTACTTCATTCATTTTTAATTCTTACGGTGGTTCGTTCAGAGTTTCTCTTCCTTCGTTATCATGCAGATTCATTCGTTATTTCAGTCCTTCTGGTGATTCGTTGAAGACCTTTCTCATGTTTTGCGCTATATCTATCTTAATCCTTTCTACGAGAATAAGTAGTGTGCCGAATCCATTTTTGGTCATCAATTTAAATTGGTGAAGGATACGCATAATGTAATTCTTATTTTTGTTTCATCCAAGTGATTTAATTCCTTATTCCGGAGGCTTATCAAATTCTTAGTTTCATTTGTTTCATCTTCTCTTTTCCCGGAGTTCCAACCTTTTTCAATTACATCTCCACGGAGATCCATCTAAAGCATTACAAGGTTTCACCTTGTGTTTTCAACTTCCCTTTCTTCTCGTTATCCTTTTGTTACCGAAGTTCTTCATGGAGGTTCTACTTGTTGGTTCATAAAGGATTTATTTCCTTTTCGAAGTGTTCATCGAGATTCTTTTCAGAGGAACTCAAGCATTCTTCTTCTTGCTATCCGGAGTGCAATTCTTTCTTCCATATCATTGGAGGTGGTATTATGTCATTCTTGATAATTTGAGTTCATGTTTCATGATTCACATGTTTTCAAGAGTGAGGTATTTAAATCCATCATTTTCTATTCGCTCAAGTCATCTTTCCAACCAATCAACCTCTTCTTTGGAGTTATCTTGGGTTATATTTCACCTAAAGCTTTCCCTAAGGAGTAATGCTATTTATGGTAATTATAAATGATCCAAGTTCTTCATTTATCCTCCCGGTGAGATAGCTTCTAGTCTCCTTGTTCTTATCAATCCAATTCTTTTCCCCGTGAGTGGCAGGTTGTCACCTCATATTTTGAGATGTATTCCACAAGACCATATCAAGCTTATTCCTTCCGTTGTTGGTTTTCCAACAACTCTGTTCTAGCATTTGTTGTAAGCGTGCTCCCTCAAGATCTTGTTTCCCTTCGCTCATTCCATTCCATTCTATTCTTTTGTTCTGGAGTCATTGTGGTGTTGCTCTTTTCTCTCATCATCTTGGATCGTGTTCCTTTTCGTGCCTATCCATTTAACCAGAGTGTGTGCCCGCTGCTCAAGTTCTTTCATTTTATCAAGCCTTGAATATTTTTTTCCAACCGGAGTGCTGTCCGAATTTGTTCTTCCTTGTTTCTTTTCCTAATGGACTGCTTTCAACTTTGCTCTTTCTCGTTGTTTTCTTTCTTTTAATTTGTTCAACTTTTCAAGGTTCTTTGGTCTCACTCATTTGTCAAAGAAGCAACTTAGTTTTACATCTTCCTTTTCTCTTTCGTTTTCCCTCCGGTGCCATTCTAGATCTCGGGACGAGATCCTCTCGTAGTGGTGGAGTGTTGTAACGCCCCGAGACCGATGTGCCAGGTGTCCCCTAGTTATTCGTTGTTGTTGCCTTGTCTTTGCTTGCGTGTCATGCATTGCATATCATGTCATCATGTGCATTTCATTTGCATACATGTTCGTCTCATGCATCCGAGCATTTTCCCCGTTGTCCGTTTTGCAATCTGGCGCTCCTATCTCCTCCGGTGGCCCTTTCTACCTTTCTTTCGTGTGTGGGGGTTAAACATTTCCGGATTGGACCGAGATTTGCCAAGCGGCCTTGGTTTACTACCGGTAGACCGCCTGTCAAGTTTCGTACCATTTGACCTTGGTTTGATACTCCAACGGTTAACCGATGGACCAAAAATGCCTCGTGTGTGTTGCAGCCCAACACCCCTTCAATTTGGCCCAAAACCCACCTAAACCTCCTCCATCATCTCGGTCGTTCGATCACGATCGTGTGGCCGAAAACCGCACCTCATTTGGAGTCTCCTAGCTCCCTCTACCTATATATATATGTCGCTCTCCCCGAAATTTCGCGGACGAACCCTAGTCTTCTTCATCCTCGCGTCGCCGGACACGTCCGTGCCGAGCCGGACATGTCCGCCGCCCGCTGCCACCTCACTCCGTCCAATCGGAGCATGCCACCTCATCGCCGCCGCCCCCCTCCTCCACTCGCAGCGCGCCACCTGGCCTGCCTCGCCGCCTCTCCCGCGCGGGCCCGGGAGGGCCAGATCCGGCCCCCTGGCCCGGTGCGCCGCCGCCGCCCGAGGCGCCTTGCGCCCGTCC
>NC_041384.1:385684310-385767563 GCF_002162155.2 Triticum dicoccoides
GCGCCCGTCCGCTGCCGCAACTGGCCGCGCGCCTCTCGCCGCCGACTCGCCGGCCCCGTTGTGCCTCTCGCCGCCGACTCGCCGGCCCCGTCGCGCCTCTCGCCGCTGACTCGTCGGCCCCGTGCCGCCCGCCGGCGACCGGCGCCTCGCCGGGACTCCACCGTGCCGCCCCGCTCGCCCCCGGCCGCCGCACCGCGCCGCTCTCCGCCGCCTTCCACCGCCCGCCGTGCTGCTAGCTCGCCGCGCTGCCCCCGCGCCGGCTGCGCCGCCTCCGCCGCCACGTCGTCTCCGGTCATCTCCTCTGGCGAGATCCGGTGGGTCGGGACGAGATCCACCGGGATCTCATCCAAACGCGGCACCCTCGATCCGGATCTCCTCGTCCCGGATATCCTCGTCCCGTTGACTTTTCGCGGAAGGTATAATTTCGGCTAAGTCCCCGATTTCCAGATTCAAATGCCCTTGTTCATCATGCCATAACTCATCACCCGTAACTCCGTTTTGGGCGTGTAGCATATCAAATTGTTTGTCTCAGAGAGCACATCATTTCATCTCATTGCATCATTTTCATTTGAGCCCATCTTGATGCCTGAAATGCTGTTGGAAGAGAGCTATTTGAGTTAATTGTCAGATCTGCGGCATCAAATAGCTATTTGTCATTTTTGCCATGATTAATGTGTGCATAATATGCTCCTGAGCTCTTCATGTGTTCTGTCATATGCTTTCCCATCTTTACAGAGATGCTATCCATGTATTTTTGTGATATGTGTGGTGACTATCACAAGCTTGCAAAGTAGTGCATTCGTTAATGCTGATTTTAGGGACTTAGAATTTCACTAAGTCCTTGACCTGTTTTTATCAATATGCCATATGTTCATGTTGTTTCCTAGTGGTCCGTGCCTTTTTTGAGGATGATCAGTAAGGGTCATTTGTTAATATTGTGATGCTATATCCATCAATGTCTTTGTTTGCAATTATGGAGCACCCTAGATTGAGTCAATAGAGCTCTACTTTTGCTATTTCGTGAATCTGGGCAGATTGTCTACTTGTTAGCGATTTTGCCGAGCATGTTGTTGTTGATCCGTGCATGCTATGTTGTTGGTCTTGCCATGTCTAGCTTATATAATATGTATCCTTGATGAGTGAATGATTAGTTTGTCATGCCTTACTCTGTATTGAGTGCATCGAGCCCGTTAACATGCATACTCGTTAAGATATTTGCATGCTCCAGTTTTTTACTAAGTCTGTGATCTGATTATGTTTTTGCCATGTTCACATGCTTGCAATTGTATTTTCTGATCCCTTTTGGCTCAAGGTCACTAAGGGACTTTTGTTAATCTCTTTGAGTAGCTTCATTCTATGCTTTGCTTTGCCATGTTAAGTTCCTGTAGCACCTAGTTTTCATGCTCCAAAGTGTGCTACCTGATCTGAAATTCCAGACAAGTGTTAATTTCACTAAGTCTGAAACCTGTTTACCAATTGCACTTTTGCCATGCTTGTTTGAACCTGTTAATGGATGAATTGGCCGTAGCTCAGTGTTCACCTTTTTTTAAGCATTATGAGTGGATCCCTACCATGTATTGTGTTGCCATGTTTGAGTGCTTTAGCATAATTATCTTGTTGCATTTGGATGGCTACTTGCTGTTTATCGCAGACCGGTGCCATATTTGTTTTGCTTGCCATTTCCAAACCGTGCATCCGATTCCGGTGATCTTTATATCGATTTCAACCGAAATCACCTCAACTTTCCAATGGCACTCTTCGATTTCCAAGTTGAGGTCAGGTTCAATCATTCCTTTGCAAATCATGCATATGCATCACATACCGCATCCCGCATATCATACCTTGTTCATGTGCTGGTTTGTTTACTATGTTGTGTGCTTATTTCCGGTGTTTGGTTCGTCGGGTTGGTTCCGGTAACGTCGCGTTTGTGAGGACCCGTTCGTCTACGTCCGTTTGTCTTCTTCATGGACTCATTCTTCTTCTTTGCGGGATTTCAGGCAAGATGACCATACCCTCGAAATCACTTCTATCTTTGCTTGCTTAGTTGCTCGCTCTTTTGCTATGCCTATGCTGCAATACCTACCACTTGCTTATCATGCCTCCTATATTGTTGAACCAAGCCTCTAACCCACCTTGTCCTAGCAAACCATTGTTTGGCTATGTTACCGCTTTGCTCAGCCCCTCTTATAGCGTTGTTAGTTGCAGGTGAAGATTGGAGTTTGTTCCATGTTGGAACATGGATATTTTGTTGGGATATCACAATATCTCGTATTTAATTAATGCATCTATATACTTGGTAAAGGGTGGAAGGCTCTGCCTTATGCCTGGTGTTTTGTTCCACTCTTGCCGCCCTAGTTTCCGTCATATCGGTGTTATGTTCCTGGATTTTGCGTTCCTTACGCGGTTGGGTTATAATGGGAACCCCTTGACAGTTCACCTTGAACAAAACTCCTCTAGCAATGCCCAACATTGGTTTTACCATTTGCCACCTAGCCTTTTCTTTCCCTTGGGTTTTGCAGACTCAAGGGTCATCTTTATTTTAACCCCCCCCCCCCCGGGCTAGTGCTCCTCTGAGTGTTGGTCCAAACTAGAGCCCCTTGCAGCGCCACCTCGGGGAAACTCAAGGTTTGGTTTTAGTTGTACGGATTGCTCATCTGAGTGTGCCCTGAGAACGAGATATGTGCAGCTCCTATCGGGATTTGTTGGCACATTCAGGCGGTGTTGCTGGATTTGTTTTAACTTGTCGAAGTTGTCTTGTAGAACCGGGATACCGAGTCTGATCGGAATGTCTCGGGAGAAGGTATATCCTTCGTTGACCGTGAGAGCTTGTCATGGGCTAAGTTGGGACTCCCCTGCAGGGATTTGAACTTTCGAAAGTCGTGCCCGCAGTTATGGGTAGATGGGAATTTGTTAACGTCCGGTTGTAGAAAACCTGAAGTTGACCTTAATTAAAATACATCAACCGCGTGTGTAACCGTGATGGTCTCTTTCCGGCGGAGTCCAGGAAGTGAACACGGTGTTGGAGTTATGCTTGGCGTAGGTTGTTCTAGGATCACTTCTTGATCATAGTTGTTCGATCGTGCTTTGCCTTCTCTTCTCGCTCTCTTTTGCGTATGTTAGCCACCATATATGCTAGTCGCTTGCTGCAGCTCCACATCATACCTTTTACCCCTCCTATAAGCTTAAATAGTCTTGATCGCGAGGGTGTGAGATTGCTGAGTCCCCCTGACTCACAGATACTTCCAAAACCAGTTTGCAGGTGCCGATGTTACCGAGCGGGTGACGCAACCAAGCTCAAGGAGGAGCTCGATGAAGATCTTGTCCTTTGTGGTGTTTCGTTCTAGTTGATTAGTAGTGGAGCCCAGTTGGGGTCGATCGGGGATCTGTGTAGCATTTGGGGTAGTCTTCTTTCATTTTGGTTCCGTAGCCGGACCTTGATTGTATTTGTATGATGTAATGCTTTATTTATGTATTGTGGGAAGTGGCGATTGTAAGCCAACTATGTATCTCTTTCCCTTTATGTATTACATGGGTTGTTTGCGAAGATTACCTCACTTGCGACATTGCTTTCAATGCGGTTATGCCTCTAAGTCGTGCTTCGACACATGGGAGATATAGCCGCATCGAGGGCGTTACAACAAGAGAGTAGGAGACAAACCTAACGAGAGACAGAGAGAGAGAGAGAGAGAGAGAGGAAGAGAGAGGAAGAAGTTAGGTCTGTGAGAAAGATGCATACATGTAATATACATGAGATGCGTGTGCATCTAGATTCTATATACGTGGAAGGAGAAGAGACAACATGTTTGATGAGAGAGCAGGGAAAACATGGATGAGAGGGGAAGGATGTCGTGGGTTGAGGGATTGACAATTTTGTGCGGGGGAGAGAGGGATTGGTAATTTTGTGCAAGAGAGAGAGAGAGAGAGGGTGGGGGGAGGAGTCAGTCAGCCGTCGTCACATCACCCTGCTTCCAAATGACCCCGCATTCTCTAGCGCAGTGTGGTCGCCGTCTTCGATCTGCTCGTTGCCCTCTTTGAAGATTGAGGTGTTGTGCATGTTGGGGTGCAAAGAAGCACAAGCGAGAGTGGTCGCCGTATAACCTTGGATGGGGATGAATTGTGTGCTCGGGGGAGTGTGTGTGTGTTGTGATGTGTGCGTCTCTCTCTGTGTGTGTGTGTGTGTGTGTGTGCGTGTGTGTGCATGTGTGTGTGTGTGTCAGATATTGGGAGAAAACAAACCTAAGGAGAGAATTGGGTATTCACGAAGAGATTGTGCGGGCCTTGAGGTGGGCAGGGGCCGGGTGAGGGTGTCAAAATGTGCGCGTTGATGCATGTGTTGCATGCGACCGTGCGAGGGACGGACGAATCGAGAGAGATGGTTGTTGTGTTACGGATGCTCCTCTCTCTGTCTCTCTCTCTCTCTCTCTCTCACACACACACACACAAGTAAACTAGAAGACCGTTCTCTCATGTATACACAACATATCGCCATCTGTCGATGTCTCACTCATGCACGATCATTTGCACATTCACACCTCTCTATGTCTGTATCACACGCACACCGTCTCCATATTGCCCTTCCGCCACAACACACATATGGACACATACACACGTTCGCTCTCAGTCACACACACAAAACCAGTATTAAAAAACTAGGGCGCACCTAAAACGTCCAAATCCAAGTAAACAAAAACTGGAGCTAAATTCAAATATATGGAAATATTGCAGCGTCAAGAACTTTCACAGGAAAAAAAAGTTGAGTAATATTCGAGGATTGTTTTCACACACACAAAAAGGTTCGGTGGATGTCCTTCGAGTGCGACACGGTGACGCACCATTCGATCGACCGCGCGGCTGTGGTTCACGCACTTGCAAAGGATTCCATATCGTGGCCGTGGTACTAAGGCTGGTCACAATGGGCAAGAACATAAGATAGTAACTAATAAAAGCGCTTCCTAAGTCTAATGTTTACGTGTACTAGTACGGTTTTCTTTTAAGTTTGACCAACCTTATATATAAAACTAAAGTAAGCTCCCACACGCGCACTCATCAATAAGCCGCCGCCGTTGCGCATGCCGGCGCCCGCCTGCTCCAGCCAATAATTTCTCGCCCATCACGCCATGTCGCCGCCATCCCTGTGCCATGAAGCCGAAGGCTCGCCCGCTCACGTCGTCTGTAGTCCCTCCTCGCGATGCCACCGCGCTGCCAAGCACGCGAGCAGCTGGTGGAGCCGCGTCTATGCATGCAGCATATGAAGAGGAGGACGAGCGCGTGCTCCAGCACGCCGGCGAGGAGGAACTAGCGTGTCATTGTCGTCTCCGCCCGCGCGGAGGAGGCGCGCATGGTGGCTGTCGTGGCGGAAGCCGGTCGCATGCGCGTCGAGCCCGCAAACCGGGTGCGGACGCGGAATCTACCTTCGAGACCTTGAATGCCACATGGATCCTACAATCTGAAGGAGCAATTTGGGTCAGTCGACTCATGTGAGCCGTTTGATGCAACATGGATGGCTAGAAGGGCTTCTTCCACCTCTTCTGCCATCTTCTTCCTTCTCTCCGTCGAACTTCTTTCACAAATCGACTGACCCAAATTATACTACTAGTACGAACGTATTAAGTACAGTAGGAACACGAAGATACGAGCAGTAGTACCAACTGCAAGAAGAACAATAGTAAGACATAGTATTAGTACTACTTTACGTACTAAAGAGTTCAAATAACGAGAAAGAACATAAACATAGGGGTTGTTTGGTTCCTAGCCACACATTCCCACACTTTGCCACACCTAACCTTAGGCAAGTTTGACCAAGTTTGGTAGGTGTTTGGTTCTAGCCACACTTGAGACAAGGAATTTTTTATGAGCAATGAACCCCACATGCCATAGACACAAAAAGTGTGGCAAGATTCCCTTAGGCAAGCCAAAGTATGGCTAACAATTTGAGCAACTCAAGTAAGGCAAGTGTGACAAATGTGGCAAAAATAATGTGGCAACATATGGCAAAGATAGTCACAATCCAAACAGCCCCATAGTTCTGCTAGGGCCTCAGCACAACACACCCTTGAAAATAAACTAATAAGCAACTAGTCCACTTGACACTGCAGTAGAACCAGCATGAGTGACAGCACTGCCACCTACTTGGAGTCCGAGTCCACGTCCTCGACTTCGTCCTAATCCCTCTTCCTCTTCCTCTTCACCGATGCTTCTTTGCTTGAACTGGACACTGGGCTCTGCTTCTTCATCCAACCCTTGTATATATTTAAACAAAGGTAGGCATCCATTGTTGCGTACAGGATGTGATCTTCATCTAATGTCTTCGACTCCCATGCATGATGAAACTCGTGATGAGGTTTCTTCAGTTTAGCATACGAAGGATCAATCATGGCTGCTGCCAGGGTCAGCATTGAAGGTTGAGAGGAGGACACCAGGCTTGCCTTCTGGAGATCGAAGGGCTGGCCTACAACGAGACCTATCCGACGCAGGATGTCACTCTCGTTCTTAAGCCTACAGTAACGAATTTCACTCTTTTGTCCTTGAGGAAGTTCTTAAAATCCTGGCACTCAACGTCGGGCTTCTTCCTCTCTTCGTCCTTTAGATCCTTCTCTCATCCCAGGACTGTGGTGTACTCAACATCTAGCCCAGCGACCCACTCATCCGTTGAACTGTTGAACATGCCTAGGAAGCGAGCAAGCCATGCTTTCACTGTCTCGGATCCATGTGTGTAGATGACGATGAACTGATCGCCGGTGATGGCTCTAACCTGGTACTCAGCGGCAACCATGGAGATTTGGGAGGCCATGGATTTTGGAGGAGGGTTAGGAGAAGTTGAACTGTTGTACCCCACAAAAAAACTGGGAGCGAACTAATGTGAAAGGACGGGACGACTGGGAGCGAACTATTGTAAGGTAGAAGATGGGGACGAGTAGGACGTGCGAACGGCGTGGGGTTGCTGGCTTGCCCGGTGGATAAACGGCTGCAAGCCCCCAAAGAGTTCTCGAGAACTATGCGGGACCCACTAGATGTCATGTCTACTAGACCCATATCGTAGGCCTGACGGTATAGCTTCTGCCTGTTCGCACGCCATGCCAGCGAGTGGATGTAACTTCACTTAATTCCGTCAAACATCGCGCCTCCCACGGCCTTCGCCTGCCTCGCGCGGTCGCGCCCTTTGAGACTTCGACCGGCTATAAATGAGCAATTTTTTTGCCTTTTTTAGACAAGCAATTTTTTTCCTACTCCGCATGCATGATACTCCCTCTGGTCCTTTTTACTCCCTCAACCGTTTGCAAAGTGTTTGACCAAATTTATACTTTTTTCTGAACACCACCTTATATTAATTAACCAGCCACACCAGTACACTCATTCGATACAATATTCACCACACAGGGCAGTACGTTATTTACAAGAATACCATCTAATCTATTGTCAAAGCTATACTTAGCGATTAAGTGTGCCACCTTATTGGCCGAACGGCTAATCTTTGACAATTGAAGATTGTTGATCAACTTCGAGATGCTCAACGCTTTCATCTTCAGGTCACGCATAGCAAACCTGTCAACGCTATGACAGGCATCAATGAAATCCCACGACCAAATTTATACTAAAAATATCAATATCTACAATACTCCCAAAACACTTAGGCGCGGTGCATTAACTTCTACCTCGTTTCTTGTTTCTTGATATATCAACCAATAGGAGATGTGGGTGTGCATGCTTTTAATGACTTGATACTACCAAACACGACATGCAGTGGTTAGTTCATTGCATGCAATGCTATTAATTAGCAAATAAACATTAAGATCTCTCGTTTTCCCCTCCTCCTTGGTCACAATGCACAATCTAAGATGACTTGCTCACCTAGACGGAGGGAGTACTGATTATAATGAGTACTCCCTCCTTCCATCTATATAGGGCCTAATGCGTTTTTCAAGACCACCTTTGACTATTGATAAAATTAATACTACATGGCATGCATAATGTGAAAATTATATCATTGAAAGCTCCTTTCACATACGAATTTGATGATGTGCTTTTTGTAAGTTGCATGTCATATATTATTGCTCTAACATTTGGTCATAGTTAGCCTCGAAAAACGCATTAGACCCTATATAGATGGAAGGAGGGAGTATAAGAACTACGTTTTATAATGAGTGTAAAAATATTGATTTGACATTGTGAATGTTGACACATTGTGGAATAGTTTTTGAAGTCTGCAAAAGTACTCAACTAGTGTTGTCGTTCTCCACAAAAAAATTTGTTTACCAATGCATGCATGAACTCTAGTTACTCTAACCCCCTTCTCTTCTTTAATTCTTTGCCACATCAGCATGTTTGCTATTTCCGTGTGCATGATACCAGCTAAGATACCACCATTATGGCCAGCCTTAATCATTGCATGCAATAATTTAGTGCACCTTGAAATATGAACATGTGTGGGGCGTGTTTGTTTTTAATGACTTGAGACTATACCTAGCCCGGCATGCAAGATGACTTATTATGCACCGTTCCCCATACCTGCAGGAAGCCTGTTCGTCTCCAAATTTTTTCCTCTCCATGTGTGGAAACAATATGCCTGCCAAACTCTCCTTCTCCCTCCGGCGGTCCCACCACTCCACCCCGTGTGAAAAAATCTGCATGCATGACTCTCCTCCCCCACGCTCGTCCAATCCATTGTGCCCAGCAATATTTCCACCCCTTCGCTCCCCCGTAATTTACTCCAAAAAATATGCCCACATAGTTGTTACTTAACTATAGGTGCATTCGGTCACTGACATATGGGCCCAACAGGGGTCTGGCCCACATGTCAGTGATGCAACTCGACCGGCAGTTAAGTCAGTGCAGCTCAGTCCATATCTTACGTAGGTGTGCCATTGCTCACTATAAATACTGCGCCTCCCATGACATCGCTATCTCCTCCCCCCTCATGTTCACGTTCATCGCTATCTACTCCCCCTCCCTCTCATGTCGACCACCATGGCATCGCCCCTCCCAAGCCCTAGGAGCCCCTCGCTGCACCGCGCGGACGATCACGCGTCGTCGTTCCGTTGCTCGCCGCCACTAGTCGAGGAGGACGCATCGGTGTTCCACTCCTCGCCGCTACGCGACGCGTCGCCGTTCCGTTCCTCACCGCCACTAGTCGAGGAGGCCGCGTCTGCCTTCCGCTCCTCGCCGCGACGCGTCGAGGTGGACGCGTGATACGTCTCCAACGTATCTATAATTTTTGATTGCTCCATGCTACTTTATCTACTGTTTTGGACTATATTGGGCTTTATTTTCCACTTTTATATTATTTTTGGGACTAACCTATTAACCGGAGGCCCAGCCCAGAATTGATGTTTTTTGCCTATTTCAGTATTTCGAGGAAACAGAATATCAAACGGAGTCCAAACGGAATGAAACCTTCGAGAACGTGATCTTCTCACCGAACATGATCCAGGAGACTTGGACCCTACTCCAAGAAGTTTCTGGGGAGGTCACGAGGGTGGAGGGCGCCCCCCCTGGGCGCGCCCCCCTGCCTCGTGGGCCCCTCGGAGCTCCACCGACGTACTTCTTCCGCCTATATATCTCCATATACCCTAAAAACATCCGGGAGCAACATAGATCGGGAGTTCCGCCGCCAGAAGCCTCCGTAGCCACCAAAAACCAATCTAGACCCGTTCCGACACCCTGCCGGAGGGGGCAATCCTTCTCCGGTGGCCATCTTCATCATCCCGGTGCTCTCCATGACGAGGAGGGAGTAGTTCTCCCTCGGGGCTGAGGGTATGTACCAGTAGCTATGTGTTTGATCTCTCTCTCTCTCGTGTTCTTGATTTGGCACGATCTTGATGTATCGTGAGCTTTGCTATTATAGTTGGATCTTATGTTTCTCCTCCCCCTCTTCTTTCTTGTAATGAATTGAGTTTCCCCTTTGGAGTAATCTTTTCGGATTGAGTATTCAAAGATTTGAGAACACTTGATGTATGTCTTGCCATGCGTATCTGTGGTGACAATGGGATGCCACGTGATTCACTTGATGTATGTTTTGGTGATCAACTTGCGGGTTCCGCCCATGAACCTATGCATAGGGGTTGGCACACGTTTTCGTCGTGATTCTCCGGTAGAAACTTTGGGGCACTCTTTGAGGTCCTTTGTGTTGGTTGAATAGATGAATCTGAGATTGTGTGATGCATATCGTATAATCATACCCACGGATACTTGAGGTGGCATTGGAGTATCTAGGTGAAATTAGGGTTTTGGTTGATTTGTGTCTTAAGGTGTTATTCTAGTACAAACTCTAGGGCTGTTTGTGACACTTATAGGAATAGCCCAACGGATTGATTGGAAAGAATAACTTTGAGGTGGTTTCGTACCCTACCATAATCTCTTCGTTCGTTCTCTGCTATTAGTGACTTTGGAGTGACTATTTGTTGCATGTTGAGGGATAGTTATGTGATCCAATTATGCTATTATTGTTGAGAGGACTTGCACTAGTGAAAGTATGAACCCTAGGCCTTATTTCCTATCATTGCAATACCGTTTACACTCACTTTTACCATTAGTTACCTTGCTGTTTTTATAATTTCAGAGTACAAATACCTTTATCTACCATCCATATTGCACTTGTATCACCATCTCTTCGCCGAACTAGTGCACCTATACAATTTACCATTGTATTGGGTGTGTTGGGGACACAAGAGACTCTTTGTTATTTGGTTGCAGGGTTGCTTGAGAGAGACCATCTTCATCCTACGCCTCCTACGGATTGATAAACCTTAGGTCATCCACTTGAGGGAAATTTGCTACTGTCCTACAAACCTCTGCACTTGGAGGCCCAACAACGTCTAAAAGAAGAAGGTTGTGTAGTAGACATCAAGCTCTTTTGTGGCGCCGTTGCCGGGGAGGTTAGCGCTTGAAGGTATATCTTTAGATCTTGCAATCGAGTCTTTTAGTTTCTTGTTTTATCACTAGTTTAGTTTATAAAAGAAAATTACAAAAAATGGAATTGAGTTTGTCTCATATGCTTCACCTTTTTAATATCTTTCGTGAGTATGGTGGAAAGGATAATTGTGCTCAAGTGCTAGAAGAAGAAATCTACAAAATGTATGGCACTAAATCTTCGAATGATGAGCATGATTGCAATGTTGTTAGTACGAATTCTTTGAATATCCATGATGCTAATGATGATTGCACTAGTTATGATGAAAATACCTCCTATAAACATGTCAATTTTTGTGAAGTAGATTGGGTTTGCAAGTACACACCGAATAGGGAAGATAGATATTGTAAGAAGCATAAGTACTTAGAAACTAAATTGTTGCAAGAAAGTCTAGATGAATGTGCTGAAAGATTCAATATTCTTCATGCCCCTTGTGAACTTTGCAATGAACATGGTCATTTAAAGCTCCAATGCTATTTGTTTCATGATCAAGTCATGTCCAAACATTGTGATAATTTGATTACCCTTGAGCATCATAAAGAGCTTAGCCTTCTTTTGGGTTATGAAGAAATGAAACGTATAACTGAGGGTATTCCAAAGTTTAATCTTGATAGAGTTCTTGATTTTGATCTAGAGAATATTTATATGTATTGTGCGATGAATTGCATTGAAAATCCTTATATTGCCAACTACATAAAGAAAAGGAAACAAATAGAAGATGAAGAGAATACTAATGAAAGGGAAGAGACTTCCCAATATCCTCCTATTATCTCTTATGATGAATCAGGCAACGAGGAGGAGCCTCCTATTCAACCAATCTCATTAATAAGGAGCTCCAAAAATAGGATTGCACCCACACACGATGTGGTAAAGAAGAAGAAAAGAAAAAGGTAGAGAGGTAAAAAGGTATCTCTCCCAAATAAAGTTGCTCCTATTATTGTTGTGCCTCATGAAAATGAAGATGATACACTTGATGATGATCTCGTTATGCCTATTGCTTGTTGTGATGATTATGATTGGGAGGATAATGATACTTCTTATGATCTTGAAAATATTTTTGGCACATGCTTGGAAGAGTATAATAATTGCTATACTATTGGTGCTATCCACGCTATTAATGATGAGAGTGATTATGCTTATGATACGAAAAGGCCCAAGCTTGGGGAAGCTATGTTTGATGAGGATGACATATTTGAGAATATATTTGCTGCAATTAATGTCTGTCAAAAGCTTGGGGATTCTATGTTTAATAATGATGATATTTTTAGCCTTCCATGTTTTGATATGCAAAGTGATTATGATGAGAACAAAGTTGCTACTTATGATGATTATTGTGATGAAACTTATGCTATAAAAAGTAGTGATGATTATATTTATAAAACTTGTCATGATTATGATTACCCCTTCTCTGAACATTACTCTTTTAATATGGAAACAATTTATAGTATTCGACTTTCCTATGATACTCCCACTATTCCAAATGAGAAGAATTTTGCCTATGTGGAGAGTAATAAATTTTCTATGCTTGTAGATCATGAAAAGAATGCTTTAGGTGTTGGTTATATTGTTGAATTCATTCATGATGCTACTGAAAATTATTATGAGGGAGGAACACATGCTTGTAGGAATTGTGTAAGTGCATCTAGTGCCACCCCTAGTTGGTTTTGGAGTATTGACGACAAACCTAGTTGAGGGACTAATGTGTTTGTGAGAATTGCAGGATAACACAGGTAGAAGTCCCTCATTGATTCGGTTTTCCTACCAGAGATGACCCCTAAAAATGTATGAAGACATTGAAGTCAAAGGTGGTATATGAAGATATTCACATTGAAGACTATGACAAGAGAAGACACCACATGAAGCCTATGGAGCTCGAAGACTTAGATCTTTTGTAGTTCTCCTTCTTTTGTGTTGAGTCATAGGAACCACCGTACTGTTAAGTGGGGTCCAAGAGAACCAGTCAGAAGACTGAAGTGATGCCTAACCAAAACCTATGTCTTCGAGTGAAGACTATGAGAGAGAATCTTGTCTAGAGTCGGACAAGTCAGCTTTGCTTGCAGCCCAAGTAAAATTGTTGTGTGAGTTTGAAATCTGCCCGTTGGAACACGTGTCAGTTCCTTAGTGACCCAGGGTCATTTCGGACAAATCAGGTCGAGTTGCCAAGTGGCTATAAATAGCCCACCCCCTACAACCATAAACGGTTGGCTGCTCAGATTGAGAGTACGGCTTTTGTCGTTTAAGAGCAACCCACCTCGAAGCCTTTGAGAGAGAATTCCTTGCGAGGATAAAGCCCTAACCACCCAGAGCCAAAGAGAATTGGGCATCACTTAAGCTGAAGACTTATTACACTTGAGGACTGTGCATCCTCCAGCAGGTTAGGCGTCGCGTTCTAAGCATCCAAGAGACATTGTGGATTGCCGGTGAACGAAGTCTGTGAAGGTTTGGGAGTCTACCTTGAAGACTTACCAGAGTGATTGGGCGAGGTCTGTGTGACCTTAGCTCAAGGAGAATACGGTGAGGACTGGGTGTCCTGAGCTGCGTGTTCAGGACTGGATGTCCGGGACTGTGTGTCCTAAGGTTTAAATACCTAGCCGCCCCAACCAGACGTACAGTTGTCACAACAACTAGAACTGGTCCAACAAATCATTGTCTTCAGCGAGTCACTGGTTTCATCTTCCCTTCCCTTTACTTACTGTTACTCCTTGTGAAGTCATTGTATGTTTTCACTATCTTTTGTCTTCACTGAGTGACTGCGTGTTCTGTCTGGCTTCACAATATCTTCCTACCTGATCCTTACTACATTGCTTCTATTAGTCATTGTGCTTTCACTCTATTGAATACTTGACTATGGCTTGCCTAGTGTAGTCTACCTTCCGCTGCAGGGTATTAGGTTTATTTCTATTGTTTGTCTTCATAACGCCCACGTTTTGAAGACTTTCATAAAAATCGCCTATTCACACCCCCCCCTCTAGTCGATATAACGCACTTTCAATTGGTATCAGAGCCAGGTGCTCCCTTGTTCTGTGTGATTCGGTTTAACCACCTGGAGTTTTAGCTATGTCGACTGCAGGGATAATTAAAGTCTCCGCTGCGTGCCTCGTCTTCGATGGAACTGAATATCCCTACTGGAAGAATAAGATGCGCATGCATCTTGAAGCCATTGATGTCGACCTATGGTATGTCGTCGAAAACGGCGTTCCCAAGGCTGGAGAAGGTGTCACTGCTGCTGATGTCAAGAAATTTGTTCAACTAGACTCTACTGCCAAGAATATCATCTGTGGTCACCTGACCAAAGGACAGTATGGCCGTGTGAGTGCTTTGAAGACAACTAAGCTGGTCTAGGACTGGCTCTCCAAGGTCAATGAAGGCATCTCAACCCAGAGAGATCAGAGAATCAGTGTCCTTCGCAACCTCTTCAACCGCTTCAAGCGAAATGACAATGAGAATGTCCAGCACACATTTGACCGACTCACTGACATCACAAATGAGCTTCAAGCCCTCGGCGCTACTGAGATCACCAAACATGAAGTCGTCAAGACACTACTGAGATCACTTGATAGTTCGTTTGACATCCTAGCCCTGATGATTCAAGAACGTCCTGATTTCAAGACACTCGATCCATCTAACATACTTGAGAGGCTCAACACACATGAGTTTCAGCTTTCTGAGAAAAGAGATATCTGCGGTCCAAACTATGGGCGAACTCGTGCCTTGAAGGCAAAAGCTGTCTCCTCATCTGAAGAAGAATCTGACAGCAGTTCTGATGATCCCGAAGACATTGGAAGGGAACTTGCTATGCTTGTGAAGAAGTTCCAAAAATTCACCAAGAAGAAAGGTTTCAGAAAGTCTTCCGATCAAGCTCAGGGAATGATGAAGCTTCTGCTCATGACTACAAGAAGAAAACATGTCACAAGTGCAAGAAACTTGGCCACTTCATCTCTGACTATCCACAGTGGGACAATGAGAACAAAAAGAAGAAGAAGAGCAAGGAATATGACTCTGACGACAAGAAGAAGAAGAAATACTCAAAGTCTTCTTCCAAGTCTTCCTCAAAGTCTTCATCACACAAGAAGAGCTCATCTGGCAAGGCACGTGCGTTTGTTGGCAAGGAAATGGATTCAGAGGAGGAGTCCGCTTCTAAGGAGGCGGAGGTGGAGTCTGAGGAGGTGTCCGATTCAGGCGTCGCAAGGCTGGCTACAGCATACATTGCCAAGTCCATCTTCAATACTGAAGACAATGACCTCGTCACCGACACCGATGCAAATGACAAGGACTACTCCGCTTCTACCTACTGCTTCATGGCACGCGGTGCCAAGGTAAACACACGCACTACTCACTATCAAACATCTAGTGACGATGACTCTGATTGTGATTCAAAACCCAGCTACAAAACACTTGCTAAAATTGCAACTGAACAACAGAAAGCTATGGAACATATTCAAAAACTGTTAGACAGAAGCGATGATCTGTTAGGTGCTGAAATGACTCGATCTGAATCCTTAATTGGAGACATAAAAAATCTTCACGTTAAGTATCAGGAACTTGAAAGTCGTCATGAAACTCTCTCAACATGAAAAGCTTTCCTATGATTATCTTCAAAGGAAACAAGATCTTGAGAAATTGAGAGCGGTTCATGAAGATCTTCAAAAGGAAAACGAGTCACTTCGCGCCAAACAGATCAGTCCCGCTCAGGAAGGATTGGAACCACCATGTCTTAAATGCATTGAGCGTGATAATGCTACTTCTGTTGCTGAATGTTCTACTGCTGTTGCAATATCTTCAACTATTGATGTGGTAACTAACCCCTCCGCTGAGGATACCACTGCTATTGCTGATGAGAATGCTAGGTTGAAGACATTGCTTGAAACAGGGATGTACAAAAGTCTTAAAGGGCATCAGACACTATGTGATGTCCTCAAAAAGCAGATACTGAACCGAAACCCGAGGAAAGAGGGTGTTGGGTTCGTAAGGAAAATGAATGCTGATGGCTCTTACTGGAAACCTAAGCAGTACCCCAAAACCATGTGGGTTGCTGCAAAGGAACCTTCAGCAGACCCATCCAATCTATCTGGCTTCACTTGTGCTAACCCCATTATCATTGATGAATCCTTTGATGCGAACTATATACTGTTTAAGAATCAGAATGGTGAAGTGTTTGCCAAGTACATTGACACTAACTGCAGGAATGGACCATCTATGAAGAAGATCTAGGTTCCGAAAAGGTGTCTGGAGAATCTTCCTGTGAATGTCATCATGACACCTCACGTGAAGAAGACAAACCTCAGACCAAAGGCTTCATACGGTCCAAAGGCTTCATACGGACAGAGGACTCACCTGAGTCGCACTAACGCAAATATTTTGCAGGGAAACCATACTCAGGCATATGAATATGAGAGCGGTTCATCAAACCGCCATGTTCATAAGACCAAGAACTATTCTGCTTATTCTTATGAGTACTATTGTCCGCCTGCAAGACTGTTTGCTAGGGCTCCAAAGCCAAAATTCTCAGATGCTGCACTTAGCCTTATTGCTTCTCAGCCACCCTTGAAGATGTGGGTGGCTAAGAAAGCTTAACTCTCTTTTGCAGGGAAAGGTCTCCAGCAGAAAACCAAAATCGTCTGACGCCATTGCTGGGGACCTTAAACATCTTGTAGGGCGCAAGATCAGATGCCCGAATGGTCTTACTATGTACTTCGTTCCTGAATCGCTTGCTACTCTCCCTATTAGTCCTAATCTGGATCTAAGCTTTCATAACCCATTGGTTCGTCAAATGTTTTTGCTTCACAATGCTCTTGGTGAAGCCTATCCCCCTAACTGCACTGTAGGGTATGACACCAGCATCTTCAGGATGGATTATTGATAGTGGGTGTACAAATCACATGACTGGCAAAAGAAGTCTTCTTATGGACTCAACCTTACGTCCATCCGACAAGAGCCACATCACATTTGCTGACACTGGTAAAAGTAAGGTATTGGGTCTAGGTAGAGTTGCAATCTCAAGGGATCAACACATGGATAAAGTCATGCTTGTTGAATCCCTTGGCTTCAACTTAATGTTTGTCTCAATGCTTTGCGATTTGAACATGATCGTAATATTTGGAAAATATCGTTGCCTTGTACTAATGGAATCTGACAAGTCTCTAGTGTTTGAAGGGTATTGAAAAGATGATCTGTACGTAGTAGATTTCTCAGCAGGACCACAGCTTGCCGTACGTCTTCTAGCAAAAGCTTCAGAATGTTGGCTCTGGCATTGGAGGCTTGGGCATGCTGACATGAGGAACCTCCACACCCTGGCAAAGAAGAAGCATGTCATAGGCATCGAGGGCGTCAAGTTCAAGAAAGATCACTTATGCGGTGCTTGTGAAGCAAGGAAGATGACGAGGGCCAAACATGCCTCGAAGACAATCATGACCACTACTCGGCCCTTCGAACTGCTTCACATGGATCTTTTCGGTCCCTCATTACTCAACTCTTACTACTACTTCTTGCCTCTATGGCTTCGTTATTTTTGATGATTATTCTAGATACACTTGGGTGCACATAATCCTTTACAAGACTGAAGTGCAGGATGTCTTTAGACGCTTCGCAAATCGAGCTATGAACAATTATGGTGCCAAGATAAAGCACATCAGAAGTGACAATGGCACTGAATTCAAGAACACTGGCCTTGATACATATCTTGATACCTTGGGCATCACACATGAATTCTCAGCCCCATACACGCCACAGCAGAATGGCGTCGTCGAACGCAAGAACAGAACACTCATTGAGATGGCCAGAACGATGCTAGATGAATACAAGACCCCAAGAAAATTCTGGCCTGAAGCCATTGATACTGCATGCCATACAATCAATCGTGTTTATCTTCACAAGCTTCTGAACAAGACATCTTATGAGCTCCTTACTGGCAAGAAGCCAAATGTCAGTTACTTCAGAGTATTTGGCTCAAGGCGCTGGATCAAGGACCCACATCACACCTCAAAGTTTGCACCAAAAGCACATGAGGGTTTTATGCTTGGATATGGAAAGGATTCACACTCCTACAGAGTCTTCAATCTCTTTCATTACAAAGTGGTTGAAACAGTGGATGTGCGGTTCGATGAGACCAACGGTTCACAAAGAGAGCAACTGCCAAATGTGCTAGATGAAGTTCCATCTAGTGAATCAATCAAGCTAATGGGAAC
Organism: Triticum dicoccoides; assembly: GCF_002162155.2. NCBI lineage: Eukaryota > Viridiplantae > Streptophyta > Magnoliopsida > Poales > Poaceae > Triticum > Triticum dicoccoides. The sequence continues at coordinate 385,702,401 of NC_041384.1, forward strand.
TAGAGAAATTATACCTTCTGAAGCTCATCCTGAAGAAGAACTTATCATCTCAGCACCTGATCAACCTGAAGACAATGCTCAGCCTGAAGACATTCCTTCTAACAACGACAATGATCAGCAAGAGCAAAATCTTCGCCCTATACATCCTCGCGTTGCCAATGAAGTGCAGATTGAAAGAATAATTGATAGCATCAATGCACCCGGTCCACTCACTCGTTCAAGGGCAACTCAGCTAGCAAATTTCTGTGGGCACTTCGCATTCATCTCAATAACAGAACCCAAGAAAGTTGAAGAAGCCTTCATGGAACCTGAATGGATTCAAGCTATGCAAGAAGAGCTTCAACAGTTTGAGCTGAATAACGTATGGGAACTAGTTAAGCGTCCTGATCCACGGAAGCACAATATAATAGGCACCAAATGGATATACCGCAACAAGCAAGATGAGCATGGTCAAGTTGTCAGAAACAAAGCTCGTCTCGTTACTCAAGGATATACTCAAGTCGAAGGCATTGACTTCGATGAAACATTTGCTCCTGTGGCTAGACTTGAAGCCATACGCATACTGATGGCCTATGCAAATCATCATAACATACTTCTATATCAAATGGATGTGAAGAGTGCTTTTCTCAATGGCAAGATTGAAGAAGAAGTGTATGTTGCACAACCGCCTGGCTTTGAAGATCCAAAACATCCTGACATGGTATACAAGCTCAACAAGGCACTATATGGCCTCAAACAAGCCCCTCGGTCCTGGTATGACACACTCAAATACTTCCTGAAGAGCAAAGGCTTCATACCTGGTTCCCTAGACCCCACTCTCTTCACGAAGACATATGATGGTGAACTGTTTGTGTGCCAAATATATGTGGATGACATTATCTTCGGCTGCACCAATCAGAAGTACAGTGAAGAGTTTGGATATATGATGCAAGAGCAATATCAGATGTCCATGATGGGGGAGCTGAAGTTCTTCCTCGGTCTTCAAATACGACAACAACGCAACGGCATCTTCATATCCCAAGAGAAGTATCTCAAAGATTGCCTTAAGAAGGTTGGTATGCAAGACTGCAAAGGCTTCACAACACCAATGCCAGCCAAACATCATCTGGGTCCCGACGACAATGGTAAAGAGTTCGATCAAAAGGTATACCGCTCCATGATTGGTTCTTTACTTTATCTATGTGCATCTAGGCCAGATATTATGCTTAGTGTTTGCATGTGTGCTCGATTTCAAGCGGCACCAAAGGAGTCGCATCACTTAGCTGTGAAGCGAATTCTTCGATATTTGGCTCACACCCCGACTCTAGGATTATGGCATCCAAAGGGCTCAGAGTTTGATCTGGGTGGATTCTCGGATGCTGATTATGCTGGTGACAAAGTTGATCGCAAGTCTACATCAGGCACATGTCACTTTCTGGGACGATCACTTGTATGTTGGTCTTCAAAGAAGCAGAACTGTGTATCTCTCTCCACTGCTGAATCTGAATACATTGTTGCTGGATCTTGCTGCGCTCAGCTTCTGTGGATGAAGCAAACACTCAAGGACTATGGCATTCATCTGAAGCAAGTGCCACTTTACTGCGACGATGAAAGCGCCATCAAGATTTCCAACAACCCAGTTCAGCACTCGAAGACAAAGCACATTGAAATTCGTCATCACTTTCTCAGAGATCATGTTGTGAAGGAAGATATTGATATCATACACGTCAACACTGAAGAGCAATTGGCAGATATCTTCACCGAGCCCTTGGATGAGAAGAGATTTTGCAAGTTACGGTGTGAGCTAAATATCCTGGAATCCTCAAATGTCCTGTGATCAGGCACACATCCTAACCCTAATGCATATTGATGACTTAGATGTGCAACACACGAAGTAAAGTATATCTTCAATCAATGAAGACATACATTCTAAGTGTGAATACATTAATGTGGAATTTGACTTCGGAGCGCCACGATAATTGTGCGTCGTGTCTGGGTCTAATACTTCCTATACGATGGGTAACGCCACCACCAAATGTTCTATTTTGAAGTGTTTCACTCATGGCGTTACCTTGCAATGTCTTCACATTTGGTTTGGCTTCGATCTCAACATATCTTCATGATTATCTTCACTATGTTGATTATATAGATATATATATATTAGTGTTCTATCCTCTACAGCATTCACTTATAGCTATGTCTTCATTGTTGAATCTTTTGAACTAAGTGAATGTGATCGGACCCTAACCTCTCTATGCTTTCTATCTCAAATTCTATCTCTCCAAATCATATGCATTCTATTGAAACTGTCGAATGTCTTCTCTGCGTCCTTGTCAGCAGAAGATACAGAGACAACCATTAAGTCCGTTTTCAATGCTCATTCCTCCACATGAAACCCGGAGAAGTAGGAACGACCACCCGACAATCAAGGCGTGCGTGGGACGTGGAACAAACCCCAAAATTCCGCATAATGGCCACGTGTTCCTCAGATGCGAATCGCCAGGGGAACCTGTGTAATAGCGCAGTGCCGCCCATGTACCTATAAATACACACTTCACAGCGGTCATTATCTCTTCTTCCACTCTCGCACGAACCCTAGTGCCACCACTAGCCCTCGACGACGCCAGCGACGAAGCGCTTCGCTGCCGCAACCTCTCTGACGCCGTCTTCACGCCGACCGCGGAGATCGTCCTCTCCGCCGTCGCCGTAGGTGTCCTCCGTCGCCAAGTTAGGGCACGGAAGATCGAACTGCTCGGCCTCATCTTCCACTTCGTCTAGCAGTTCTTAGTGTGGTAAATAAAACTTCCTTTTTACAGCATCGTTGATCCTATGGATTTGTCACTTTCTACCACAAGCAGTTTCTATTCACACAAGTTAGATCTCTCTCATACTGCATCTCATAACATGCCTAGTATATTCACTTATGCTTCACAAAGTAGTTAGATTCCTCACTTGTACTGATCTGTGGATTCGTACAAATCTGGAACCAACTCCTTATCTATGAGTGAATGTCTTCGGTCGATGAGGTCAATGTCTTCTAAACTGATTTATCTTCAAAATCTTCTGAGAATGCATATGACCTCTTCCCCTTCCCTCGCACCTTAATGCTGTCACAGGTACATGTCCGTGGGAGAATCCTTTGGTTCTCATAGTCTGCATTCATTTGCAGAATTCTTACAGCATCACATTAATTCTCCCGAAGCCAGTTCCTATTGGTCCAGCAAGCGAAAACCTTTGAAGCCTTTGAATGTGTTGAAGCCTTTCAAGTTAAAGTTTATGGCTTCAGAGAAAGCAGCAAGCAAGGGTGGCAGAAAGCGTCATGGAGAAATATCCAGAGATCTGCCAGATGAACTCTCAGAACTGTACAAGACAGATCCTGAAGAGGATTACAATCAGCGCAAGACCCGAATCCAATGGATTCGAAGATATTGGGCAGAACAATGGTTCAAATACCGATTTGTAACCCAGGAATATGCTGAGAAAAATGCCATCAAGAGACCGTGGGGAGACATCCTATACAAGAATCTTCTACCCAGGTCCAGAGATGAAGCCATTGCACAAGGCTTCTATCCCTGCATGGTCCGTGGGCCACAGCCTGCTGATGCACACCCATCGTCACTACTATGGTGTCGTGATGACAATCTGTTCAAGCGCAACTTCCAGTTTGCCCAGAACTCAGCGAAGCAGAACAAGAAGACTTTGGGGGTAGACTTCAACCCTGGTCCCTCAGCACCAAGGGCAAATGGCACACGACATGCAGAACCCAATGTCATCGGTCCTTTCTACAACCTTGAAGGCCTCATCACCCGCATCTTAGTTCAAGGGACTGCAGTGAATGAGCCTGCAGCTGACGCTAAATCAGATGAAGCGCCTGTAGCTCCGAAGACAAAGAAGCTGAAGAAGCCTAAAGCTTCAAAGCTTGCCCCTTCACCAAAAATCTCACGGGCGAAGCCACTGGCAACTGCACCTCCTGAAGATAGTGTGCAGTCCGAAGACTTATCTCGCATCTCCAAGCCCCAGAAGGTCAAGATGCCTCTGCCTCACACCGGACAAGAGCTAACTACTGCTACCATTCTACGCAATGACGACATTGATCTGTCAAGTGATGAAGATCTAGCAGATGACGCTCTTGAGCAACTCATCAAGAGCAAGGAAGAAGCAGAAATCTTCAATGATCTGCCTCTCTTTGATGTGACCATCATCCACAACTTCATTGACAAGTGGTTTGACATGCCAAACATCAGCTTTGAAGATCTGCAGCTACCAATTGGCCTCAGTGTCGCCTTCCAAGGCGCCATTGCTTCAGAACTCGCTATTGCCCAGCGCATTGTTGAACTGAAGCAAAAGATTGACTATGAAAAGGCTCAGTTCAAGAAGCATATGGCCAAGCTCAGCGTGCAGGAAGTGAAGAACTTCAAGAGTATGATGCACGAGCTCAAGGAAGCCTTTGTAAAGAAACGTGCAGAAGCTCAGGGTTCGCGTGAGCGCATGAAGACTCTGGCTGATAGATGTGTGCAAGCCTACAATGAGGCTGAGAAGCGCAAGGCCCTTGGGCGTCCTGGCATCGACCCCAGGATGGCCGCAAAGAAGAAGAAGAAGCCTGCTATGGCTGAACCTGACGCACCAAGGCAGGAAGCAGTTCTGATTGTCTTCCCAACTAGACTGACTGGCTTGAAGCCAAAAAGTCGGTCAACCGCTTCAGAGCTCAAGAAGACAAGGACTGCTGAGGCTGAAGCCAGGAAGAGGAAACATTCCGAAGCCTCTCCAACTGCCCCCTCCAAGAAGAAGAGGAAGACCAAGAAAGATCGGGCTGCTCCCACAGAGCCCTTGATAGTTGAACCCATTTCTATGGTCTATCCTGAAGCTGAACGCCAACTGACTATCCATGAGCCTGCTTCCACAGAGGCTCATGAAGCTGAAGACTTTCCAGCAGCTAATCCCATCGCTGCTGAAGACATTGGTCAACATGACCATGTAGAAGATGGTGCAATCCTTCCTCAGAACAGCGAACTCATCAGCATTGGTCGTCCACTGACGCCAATTGCACAGGATGCTTCATGGGCGGATCGCCCACAAGAGGAAGAAGACTTTGAGGCCCAGCCAACTCCAACTCCACAGGCGTTGCCTGCGTTGCGCAGGCTTCACAAAGGTCCAAGGCCTCAAGTCTCTGCTGAAGACAATCCGGCTGCATCAGCCGCGGAAGATGAAGTCCCACAAGTTGCCACTTCACTGTCCCACCAAGAAGCAGTTCTCAAGGAGAACGTGCTTGAAAATCTTGCGGCTGCCACAACCACCAATGAAGCTAATGTGGAGCCCTCCCCAACGGAAGAAGAAGACAGCGAAGCCACTGATCCCGTCACTTCTGTTCCTGAGTCTGCTGCCGGTCCCCAGTTCGACTATCATGTTGAGCACAGGCCTCAGGTACAGAAGCCAATCTCAAGATTGCCAAGGTTCCCAGGTCCTGCATCAGCACCTGGCTCCTTCAATATCAATGGCTTCAGGGCATACAACACATTCTTTGATAGCTCCAGGAACCCCTACTCAAGGGAAAGGATATCATCTGATCGGTTCTGGAGCTATCCTCGGCGAAGCTATTACTCATGCATTCTTTACAACCAAGGTCGCATCTTCCCACACAAGCGCCTTGACATTGAAGCCATAGCTGGTCTGCCCTGTCTGGAAGAAGCTTTGGATTGCTTCAAGGAAGTTGCACTGCTGCCGTTCGCTACTGACCAAGAGCATTGGAATGAAGAGCTGCTGCTCCAATTCTATGCCACACTTCACATCCGTGGGTACAGCAGAGATCCGAAGACTTGGGTCCTGGAGTGGATGACCGGAAACGTTCATCACGAAGCCAATGCATTTGACATCATTGAGCTTACTGGTTTGCCCACTCCTGGTGATCTCTACGAGCATGGCTGTCAGCTGCATAGTGAAGCTATTGAGAGCATCTTTAAGAGGCCGGAACCTGATATGAGTCAGATGCTCAGCATGATGAAGCCATTGCCCCAAGATGCTGCTTATCCAACAGAGTTCTTCGTTGAAGACCTTGAGTATCTGCCAAGAACCATCTATCACATCATCAGGCGAACTCTCTGGCCCATCAAAGGGCACTCTCCAAATGCCAAGCTTGAGGGTGCAATGAAGACTTTGGTCTTCTATATTCTTCATGGAAAATGCTTCAATGCACAGGACTTATTCATCCGCCAACTTGCTGCATCAGGCTCTGATCTGTTTGGCTTGAAATTCTACACCCCATGGGTAATGCGGCTAATTAAACTTCACTCTGATATCTCATATCAGCCATCTGCTCGCAATCATAGGATTTTTCTTCCTGATGTGGATATCTCTACTGAAGCCATCTATCCTGAGCCTGCAAAGGAACCTCTAAGTCTTCAGAATGCAGAGCATCAGAGTTTCTCACAGAACATTGAAGCAGTCACTCGGGTGTATCCTTTGGCTGGCACTACACGTGCACCACACCCTGTGTCTACTGAAGCCACTGATAGTACAACTGCTCCAAGACCCAAGAAGCGCACTCGTGTTCTCAATGACCGAGAGCTTCTTGTGGCTCTTCATCAGAAACAGGATAGGCATCATGACTGGCTGAAGCATCAGATGAAAAGCCTCTTGGTGGATGTTAATCGCATTCGCAATCTTGCCACCAAGAATGCTTTCGTTGCCCATGAAACCTGTCGCCGCACATGGAAAGGGCTCACGATGATGTGTTCTGAAGCTGATCTTCAAGAGGATGGCTTCACTGAGCGATTCAAGTTTGACTCCACACCTCCTCGAAGGGTTGTGCTGCAAGGAACTCCATCCCTTGAAGACTCTGAGTTCTCTTCCTCTGCTGCAACTGTGACTGCCAGAGTTATCGAGGATGAAGACGATGCTACTTCACCGACACCTCCTTCAGCACGCTTCAACTCTGCTCCAAGCTCTTCAGCACCGCCAAACACCACCAACGACCCTGCTGCTTCACCTACTCCTCATGGGAACGAGTAGATGCTCTATGTCTTCAAACCTTTTTGGTCCTCACTGACAAAAGGGGGAGAAGCATATGAGGTTGATAGTATTCAAGCGGGTCCATATGGGCGGGTGCTTTATATTTTGCTTCGTGCTTGCAACTCTCGTGTTGCTACATTTGGTTCTTTGAGTTGTAACACTTAAACTCGATGGTCGTCTGCTACTTATTTGCCACCTTGTTTTGTGATGATAAATTCTGCATGTGCGACGATAAATTCCGCACTTAGATCATTCTGCAGACGTCCATTTTCCATTATGCATGTCATTATCTTCATATACTTTCACATGCATAGTGGATTGTCATCATAAGTTGAAGTGGATCTCCACAAGTACAACCTGCCATGTGCATTTGCATTCCAAAAGCAAATTACTTATATGCACATCTTCAGGGGGAGCCCTTGCAACTTATGAAGACAATTCCTTATCCTTTACAATTTCACAGATTATATTCCCCGTTGAAAACTTCAACTAGTTTGTCATAAATCACCAAAAAGGGGGAGATTGTAAGTGCATCTAGTGCCACCCCTAGTTGGTTTTGGAGTATTGATGACAAACCTAGTTGAGGGACTAATGTGTGTTAGTGAGAATTGCAGGATAACACAGGTAGAAGTCCCTCATTGATTCAGTTTTCCTACCAGAGATGACCCCTAAAAATGTATGAAGACATTGAAGTCAAAGGTGGTATATGAAGATATTCACATTGAAGACTATGACAAGAGAATACATCACATGAAGCCTATGGAGCTTGAAGACTTAGATCTTTCGTAGTTCTCCTTCTTTTGTGTTGAGTCATAGGAACCACCGTACTGTTAAGTGGGGTCCAAGAGAACCAGTCAGAATGACTGAAGTGATGCCTAACCAAAACCTATGTCTTCGAGTGAAGACTATGAGAGCGAATCTTGTCCAGAGTCGGACAAGTCAGCTTTGCTTGCAGCCCAAGTAAAGTTGTCGTGTGAGTTTGAAATCTAACCGTTGGAACACGTGTCAGTTCCTTAGTGACCCAGGGTCATTTCGGACAAATCAGGTCGGGTTGCCAAGTGGCTATAAATAGCCCACCCCCTACAACCATAAATGGTTGGCTGCTCAGATTGAGAGTACGGCTTTTGTCGTTTAAGAGCAACCCACCTCGAAGCCTTTGAGAGAGAATTCCTTGCGAGGATAAAGCCCTAACCACCCAGAGCCAAAGAGAATTGGGCATCACTTAAGTCTTCTTGTATGTGTGATCTGAAGACTTATTACACTTGAGGACTGTGCATCCTCCAGCCGGTTAGGCGTCTTGTTCTGAGCATCCAAGAGACATTGTGGATTGCCGGTGAACGAAGTCTGTGAAGGTTTGGGAGTCTACCTTGAAGACTTACCAGAGTGATTGGGCGAGGTCTGTGTGACCTTAGCTCAAGGAGAATACGGCGAGGACTGGGTGTCCTGAGCTGCGTGTTCAGGACTGGGTGTCCGGGACTGTGTGTCCTAAGGCTTAAATACCTAGCCGCCCCAACCAGACGTACAGTTGTCACAACAACTTGAACTGGTCCAACAAATCATTGTCTTCAATGAGTCACTGGTTTCATCTTCCCTTCCCTTTACTTACTGTTACTCCTTGTGAAGTCATTGTATGTTTGCTCTATCTTTTGTCTTCACTGAGTGACTGCGTGTTCTGTCTGGCTTCACAATATCTTCCTACCTGATCCTTACTACATTACTGCTATTAGTCATTGTGCTTTCACTCTATTGAATACTTGACTATGGCTTTCCTAGTGTAGTCTACCTTCTGCTGCAGGGTATTAGGTTTATTTCTATTGTTTGCCTTCATAACTCCCACGTTTTGAAGACTTTCATAAAGATCGCCTATTCATCCCCCCCCCCTCTAGTCGATATAACGCACTTTCAAATTGCAATAATATCAAGTTTCCTCTCCATGTGCTTAAAATTTTGAAGTTATGCTTGTTTTACCTTCCTATGCAAGTTGATTCTTGTCCCCACAAGTTGTTTTCTCACAAAATACCTATGCATAGGAAGTGGGTTAGACTTAAATGTGCTATTCATATTCTTCATGATGCTCTCTTTATGTTACAATTCTTATCTTTTATGTGAGCATCATTGAAATCATCATGCCTAGCTAGGGGCGTTAAACGATAGCGCTTGTTGGGAGGCAACCCAATTTTATTTTGTGTTTTTTGTTTTTGGTTCTGTTTAGGAATAAATAATCCATCTAGATTCTGTTTAGATGTGGTTTTATCTTTTAATTAGTGTTTGTGCCAAGTTAAACCTATTAGATCTTCTTGGAAGATAGTTATTTGATCTTGCTGTAATTTCCAGAATCTTTGCGCTCAGTGCCCGAATTGTCAAAATCACCAGAACGTGATAAAATAGTGATTCAAATTGCTGCTGATCAATAAACAAATTTCCCAGGTCGTCTAATTTTGGTAGAATTGTTTGGGTTCCAGAAGTTTGCGTTAGTAACAGATTACTACAGATTGTTCTGTTTTTGACAGATTCTGTTTTGCGTGTGTTGTTTGCTTATTTTGATGAATCTATGGCTAGTAAAATAGTTTATAAACCATAGAGAAGTTGGAATACAGTAGGTTTAACACCAATACAAATAAAGAACAAGTTCACTACAGTACCTTAAAGTAGTCTTTTGTTTTCTTTCTCTAACAGAGCTCACGAGATTTCTATTGAGTTTTGTGTTGTGAAGTTTTCAAGTTTTGGGTGAATTCTTTTGATGGATTATGGAACAAGGAGTGGCAAGAGCCTAAGCTTGGGGATGCCCATGGCACCCCCAAGATAATCCCAGGACACCAAAAAGTCAAATCTTGGGGATGCCCCGGAAGGCATCCCCTCTTTTGTCCACTTCCATCGGTAATTTACTTGGAGCTATATTTTTATTCACCACATGATATGTGTTTTGCTTGGAGCGTCTTGTATTATTTGTGTCTTTGCTTGTTAGTCTACCACAATCATCCTTGATATACACACCTTTTGAGAGAGCCCTGTATGAATTGAAACTTGTTAGAATACTCTATGTGCTTCACTTATATCTTTTGAGCTTGATAGTTTACTCTATGTGCTTCACTTATATCTTTTTGAGCGTGATAATTTTTGCTCTAGTGCTTCACTTAGATCTTTTAGAGCACGGTGGTGGTTTGTTTTAAAGAAACTTGATCTCTCATGCTTCACTTAGATTATTTTGAGAGTCGTTAATAGCATGGTAATTTGCTTAATGTTAATATACTTGGTATTCAAGATATGTGAAACTTTCTTTTTAGTAGGTTGAATACTAAGATAAGTTTGATGCTTGATAATTGTTTTGATATATGGAGGTGATAATATCATAGTTGTGCTAGTTGAGTAGTTGTGAATTTGAGAAATACTTGTGTTGAAGTTAGCAAGTCCTGTAGCATGCACGTATGGTTAAAGTTGTGTAACAAATTTGAAGCATGAAGTGTACCTGGCTTGTGCATCCTTATGAGTGGCGGTCGGGGACGAGCGATGGTCTTTTCCTACCAATCTATCCCCCTAGGAGCATGCGCGTAGTACTTGATTTTTGATTACTTCTAAATTTTTGCAATAAGTATATGAGTTCTTTTGACTAATGTTGAGTCCATGGATTATACGCACTTTTACCTTTCCGCCATTTGCTAGCCTCTTTGGTACCGTGCATTGCCCTTTCTCACATTGAGAGTTGGTGCAAACTTCGCCGGTGCATCCAAACCCCGTGATATGATATGCTCTTTCACACATAAACCTCCCCATATCTTCCTCAAAACAGCCACCATACCTACCTATCATGGCATTTCCATAGCCATTCCGAGATATATTGCCATGCAACTTCCATCATCATCATCATCATGACATGCTTTAATTTTGTCATATTGCCATTGCATGATCTTGTAGTTGACATCGTATTTGTGGCAAAGCCACCATGCATTATTCTTCATACATGTCACTCTTGATTCATTGCACCATCCCGGTACACCGCCGGAGGCATTCATATAGAGTCATATCTTGTTCTAGTATCGAGTTGTAATCATTATGTTGTAATCAATAGAAGTGTGATGATCATCAGTACTAGAGCATTGCCCAATCAAAAAAAAGAGAAAGGCCAAAAAGAAAGGAAAAAAGAAGGGCCCAAAAAAAGAGAAAATAAAAAGGGCAATGCTACTATCTCTTTTTTCCACACTTGTGCTTCAAAGTAGCACCTTGTTCTTCATGTAGTGAGTCTCATAAGTTGTTTTGTTCATACTAGTGGGAATTTTTCATTATAGAACTTGGCTTGTATATTCCAACGATGGTCTTCCTCAAAATGCCCTAGGTCTTCATGAGCAAGCAAGTTGGATGCACACCCACTTGTTTTCTTTTGTTGAGCATTCTTAGCTCTAGTGCATCCGTTGCATGGCAATCCCTACTCCTTGCATTAACATCAATTCATGGGAATCTCCATAGCTCATTGATTAGCCTCGTTGATGTGAGACTTTCTCCTTTTTTGTCTTCTCCACACAATCCCCATCATCATATTTTATACTACCCATAGTGCTATGTCCATGGCTCGCGCTCATGTATTGCGTGAAGGTTGAAAAAGTTTGAGATTATTTGAGTATGAAACAATTTCTTGGCTTGTCATCGGGGGTATAGAAGTTGGGAACATCTTTGTGTGACAAAAATGAAGCATAGCCTAACTATATGATTTTGTAGGGATGAACTTCCTTTGGCCATGTTATTTTGAGATGACATAATTGTTTGATTAGTATGCTTGAAGTATTATCATTTTTTATGTCAATATGAACTTTTGTCTTGAACCTTTCGGATCTGAATATTCATACCATGATTAAGAAGATTTACATTGAAATTATGCCAAAGTATCACTCCACATCAAAAATTCTCTTTTTATCATTTACCTACTCGAGGACGAGCAGGAATTAAGCTTGGGGATGCCTGATACGTCTCCAACGTATCTATAATTTTTGATTGCTCCATGCTACTTTATCTACTATTTTGGACTATATTGGGCTTTATTTTCCACTTTTATATTATTTTTGGGACTAACCTATTAACCGGAGGCCCAGCCCAGAATTGCTGTTTTTTGCCTATTTCAGTATTTCGAGGAAACAGAATATCAAACAGAGTCCAAACGGAATGAAACCTTCGGGAACGTGATCTTCTCACCGAACGTGATCCAGGAGACTTGGACCCTACTCCAAGAAGTTTCCGGGGAGGTCACGAGGGTGGAGGGCGCCCCCCTGGGCGCGCCCCCTGCCTTGCGGGCCCCTTGGAGCTCCACCGACGTACTTCTTCCACCTATATATCTCCATATACCCTAAAAACATCCGGGAGCAACATAGATCGGGAGTTCCGCCGCCAGAAGCCTCCGTAGCCACCAAAAACCAATCTAGACCCGTTCCGACACCCTGCCGGAGGGGACAATCCTTCTCCGGTGGCCATCTTCATCATCCCGGTGCTCTCCATGACGAGGAGGGAGTAGTTCTCCCTCGGGGCTGAGGGTATGTACCAGTAGCTATGTGTTTGATCTCTCTCTCTCTCGTGTTCTTGATTTGGCACGATCTTGATGTATCCCGAGCTTTGCTATTATAGTTGGATCTTATGTTTCTCCTCCCCCTCTTCTCTCTTGTAATGAATTGAGTTTCCCCTTTGGAGTAATCTTTTCGGATTGAGTCTTTAAAGATTTGAGAACACTTGATGTATGTCTTGCAGTGCGTATCTGTGGTGACAATGGGATGCCACGTGATTCACTTGATGTATGTTTTGGTGATCAACTTGCGGGTTCCGCCCATGAACCTATGCATAGGGGTTGGCACACGTTTTCGTCGTGATTCTCCGGTAGAAACTTTGGGGCACTCTTTGAGGTCCTTTGTGTTGGTTTAATAGATGAATCTGTGATTGTGTGATGCATATCGTATAATCATACCCATGGATACTTGAGGTGACATTGGAGTATCTAGGTGACATTAGGGTTTTGGTTGATTTGTGTCTTAAGGTGTTGTTCTAGTACAAACTCTAGGGCTGTTTGTGACACTTATAGGAATAGCCCAACGGATTGATTGCAAAGAATAACTTTGAGGTGGTTTCGTACCCTACCATAATCTCTTCGTTCGTTCTCCGCTATTAGTGACTTTGGAGTGACTCTTTGTTGCATGTTGAGGGATAGTTATGTGATCCAATTATGCTATTATTGTTGAGAGGACTTGCACTAGTGAAAGTATGAACCCTCGGCCTTATTTCCTATCATTGCAATACCGTTTACGCTCACTTTTACCATTAGTTACCTTGCTGTTTTTATAATTTCAGATTAAAAATACCTTTATCTACCATCCATATTGCACTTGTATCACCATCTCTTCGCCGAACTAGTGCACCTATACAATTTACCATTGTATTGGGTGTGTTGGGGACACAAGAGACTCTTTGTTATTTGGTTGCAGGGTTGCTTGAGAGAGACCATCTTCATCCTATGCCTCCTACGGATTGATAAACCTTAGGTCATCCACTTGAGGGAAATTTGCTACTGTCCTACAAACCTCTGCACTTGGAGGCCCAACAACGTCTATAAGAAGAAGGTTGTGTAGTAGACATCAACGCGTCGGTGTTCCAATCTCGCCAGCATGCGCGCCGGAGGATGCATCAGCTCCCCGCTACGAGGAGAACGCCACGCCGCCCGTCGAGCCCCCCAGCCTTGAGGAGCTTTGGAAAGAAATGGATGTCGCCTTGTGGGAGGATTTGCCTCCAGCAGAGCGCGCCAAAATAGAGGCGGATAAGAAGGCCAAGGAAGAGAAGCGCACCACGGAACAAGCTGCCTGGGAGGCCTATGTCACGTCCGAGAGAGTCAGGCAATTGGCTATTTGGCAGAAGGCTTGTGCGAGGGCCGTGAGGGTGGCGGTGGACGCCCGTGCCGACGCCCTGAATGCAGTCGGGCCCAAGCACCTCATCTACGCTTGGCGGTACGTGCATCGGGTGCACGCTTCCAGCGAGGAGGAGTACCTGTTGGCGCCGGATCACCACACCGGTGAGATCGCGCTCGCCCGCCGGCAAGCCGCTAATCAGCACCTCGCGAGTTGTGACGCTGAGGAAGAGGCATTGTGTCGGCGCGCTGGGAAACAGCCGCACACAAGGGTACTCGTGGCGTGCCGCAAGCGCTCCTGCGAGCGTCGTGGCTTTTAGGAGGAGTATAATTTTTGTTTCGTAAGGCGATCTCATTAGTTTTGGGACGCAAATGATAAATCCCGAACGTTCAGGAATTTTTAGCGTCCTTAATTAAGTATGTAAAAGGGAAAGTTTGGAAACCTTGTGTATTCGTACGCATTTTGCAAGTACGCGCATATAGCACAAACTTTACTATAAACTATCGCACGAAAAGAATTCTATGAGACCAGGTCTCACGCGAGACCCATCCTGATGGATGACACATGGCATTCACAAATCACAAAGCAAGCCCCACCCCCCACTTAAAAGCCACGTGTCATCCATCGGGATGGGTCTCACCTGCTAACCGTGAGACCTGGTCTCATATACGAGTAATTTTTTTTCCACTATCGCACTACACGTCTCTCTCGATATATGCTTGCAGACTGTGCTACTCCCTCCGTCCAGGTCAATAAGTCATCTTCGGTTGTGCACCGTGACCAAGAAGGAGGGAAGACTTAGACACCTAGACGGGGGGAGTACTACTATTACTTATGTACGTGCAAATGCACGTTTTAACATTACGATGCGGTTTTTGTAAAAGTAGAAAAACAACACTAGTCAAGCTTGTGAAACGATTCAATGCAAAACAAATGCAAAAATGCTCGTTTCATTGTTTACTTTTAGCTTCCTTCTATGTGGTTATTTCTCTGTCGTACTTTGTACGGAGTATCTCACTGGTTGGAAAGGCATGCAAATTCCCAAACCGCTTCCTACACCCTGTATCTCACTGGTTGCCGGCGTTGACGTTGTCGCCCATGTCGTCGAGGATGAGGTTGCCGAGGTTGGGGAAGAAGTCGCCGTTCGCAACTAATCATGTGGACTAGCATATTAGTAGGATACAGAGTAGAAACATGAATTTTACCACGATTTCGAACAGGAAGGACAGAAACACATACGGTGCAACGGGAGCTGCACCGTTGGCGTTGAGGTTGTCGCCCATGTCCAAACACCACGTAGACACGGTCTTTGAGCACGGTTCATAGTCGTTCCACGCTCGGGCATTGAAGTTTGTAACTATTTTAGATTAGAATATACTACTCCTCCGGTGCTAGTAGTAGAGCAGAGTCCTACTCTACTACTCTACTCAAGCAAGTTAGGGCATAGCATTGTAGGGAGTACCAGTATTGTGATCACTCAAGCAAGTTGTCTGGCATCGACATGACCCTATGCTGTTGGTATGTGTCTCGTAAGTCAAGCGGCATGCTGTAGTCATCATCACATGTCCACTTCCCGCAGCACATATTCGCTTCTCCATCTTTGTCCACACATAATCTCATCCAATCTTCCATCCCTGCTAAGGCGCCTCCCCCACTCATCCAAAACCCAAGCAATAACAATGGAAGAACCGAGCAGCATCCGCCGAAAGAGTGGCTGGAATTCGCTCCCCACAGAGGTAATCAAGCTCATTGTTTCGCGTGTGGACAATCTCGGTACCATGTCGCTCGCCGCGTGCTCGTCGGGGCTATACCGTTTACTCAAAGCCCTCAGGACGGAGCTTTTTAAGCCAGCTCCTTGCTTGTTGATGCCGCCTGATCTTCAGAAACGGCGTGTCACGCGGCATGACGATCGTAGGGTGGCGAGCATCAACCCCCTTGACTGTGATCCAATCCCCGTCAGCCTCAACTACATTAACGGTATGTACTGGGTCGGCATGAACACGTCTTGGATGGTGCTCGTCGACGGTCGCGGCAGCTAGATGCTCGTGGAGGTCTACACCCGGCGATTGATCTCCCTTCCTTCGATTAACACTGCACTGCTTTGGCACCGCGGCCCAGAATACTCGGAATCTTACAGTAGCCAACATGATACCAAGTTTGATTTGCTCAAGGTTGTACTGCCAAGTGCCCACAAGATCTACGAATTATAAAGACTTCAGGCTAATTGCGTTCTTCAACTGCGGTCTCGCCTATCTGACAGGTCACTGCGGTAAGTGGATAAATCTGCATGTCCATCGCAGGATCATACATCCTCCATGGTTCTCTGATGCCATTGAACACAAGGGCTTCATTTACGCTGTCGGCTCCTTCTATGGCTGGACGTATTGCTGGCCTACCCCAGTCATCGCTACAAACGGCTGTTACAGCAGTATGTTACTTTCCTATGATATCATAATGGCTTGCTTATATTACTGTCAACATTTGCTGAAAAAATATTCATGCTCATAACATGCTATTCTTAAGATTGACTAAACCAAGAGCCCTTTTTTATTTGACTCCAACTTGATATGATGTTGTAGGACGCCTGGTGTCCCTACCCTTCCTAATCCCAGAACCTTTCAAAGAAAAGCGGCATGGCAGTTGCAGGTGGTTCCTGGCTCGATCAGACGACGGTGAAAGATTGATGATCGTTCGCACGTACCGGACATGTTGTTTCGCGGAATACAATCACAGTCACTGCAAGGTCTTTGAGCAGGATCCCAGCTTCTCTGGGCCTTCAGTAATTTTTGACTGGAGGCTGGTAAGTAGCCTTGGTACACGCTCTCTGTTTGTCGGACTGAATTATCCGATTAACCAGGAGATAACCGACGGCAAGGATCATGATGGCAGCGTGATTTTGTTCATCAGGCAAAACTGTGTGTACACAGCGTACCATGCGTCTCTGCATGCACCATACCCTGATATGTGCCGGCATGCTCTGCAGCCCAAAGTAGGAGAGAAGGTCGCAAGTATCAGACTTCGATCTGCTGGCTGGAGTTTCCCACGTCAGGCACCCATCTAGTTCAAGCCGCCAGCCAATCTCCACAGCTTAATAAATAGTAACGTCTAACTGAGCCAGTTAGTTAGATGCGTACACTTGGTGTAGTAGGATCTTTATTTAGTTTGATGCATACACTTGTTCTTTTTTGGTAGCCCTTTTGTAATGATGGCTGATGTTTGGTTTCAAAGAGAGAGCTGTGTCTTCACTCTTCTGTCCTGCTTACTGCTTCTGTTGCACCCCCAGCCCTGGTTGCTACTGCTGTTTTCAATGTACAATCAGTAGTATATTTCATTAGTTGGTTGAATAAATGTGTTGTTAGAACGACAAAAACAATGTTTTGGAAGTCGTTGCACGGTTCGATCCTTTAGTGCCCCGTACCGTACGTAGCGCATACTATTTATCATACGGAACACTTTTTTTTGAAACTCGGAACACATTTTCCACTTGTTGATAACATGCAGCTCACTAATGAAGGCCCAATAGAGAAGCCCATAATTAACTGGAAGGGAGGCTCTCACATGAATCCAGCCCAGGTACATGCTCATGGTCCCCTAAACATAAATAAGTAAATAAATAAAGCTAAATGCTCATGCACCAGTTCTTTGGGAAAATAGGTAGCCCAGTATTTTTTTTGAAGAATACCCAAGCTAGGCCTATTTGTTTTCTCTGAATTACTGGGCTGCAAATCTTTCAAGACGAGGAGGGATGCATTCCGGCCTGGCTTAAGAGTATGGTCAATGTCTGTTAAAAGTAATATCAAAAGGGGTTGAAAATTCCAAAAAAATTATAGCAAATGGGATATAAGTTTCTTTTTTTGTTTTTGTTCTTCACTGATATCTTATACGTATTTCATTGGATTTAACATGACATAGTACTAATTTATTTTTAAATTTGTTTTAGTATGGCTATTAATTTTTGGATTAAGAATACTTCATTCCCCAGCAAAAATTTGCGAATTTTCAAAATTTCCCAGATATTTAGTTAATTTTTTGACCCTGGTACTGACCAGAAAATGGCCAGCAATTCTAAAAATAGAAAACGGGCTGCAATAAATTCCATATGAATTAGAAAATGAGTAAAAATTATAAAAATAATAGCAAATGGGCTGTACACGCCACAGATTTCAAGGCTGACTTGTTTACGCAAGGCTTTGTTAGTGAACACACAATTCTAGCAGCACTCAGTGTTGGATGTCCATCCAACGACCGATGTGCTTCTTCAATCTCTGATCTTCCTGCTCCAGCCACCTAAACTAGCGCCGGCGGGACTGCCTGCTCCCTCCTCTTGTGACCCGCTGTGATGCCGCGCAAACTTCCCCGGCCCACCCCACTCCCTCCGCTGGCCTGGCCGCACGCAATCAACTGCCTCCTTATTACACGAAAAAAATTTATTCCTCCCACTGACATCTGGGGCACACCGGTTGGGAGGCTGACCTGTGGGCCTACTAAGTTGACGCGTACGCAGGGCTTGTCAACTTAGTCAACAAACGATTCTAGCAGCAGTAACCGTTGGATTTGAATCGAACGGTCATGCTGCTTCTTCAATCGCTGCTCTTCTTGCACTAGCTGCCCAAACCAGCGCCAGGGAGACCGCCCGCTCCTGCCTCCAGTGGCCGGCTGTGCTGCCGATGAGGCATCATCGCCCCGTACTACTCCCACCGTTAGCCAGGCCCTGCAACGACGGCAGCCTCACACCGCAGCCGAACCAGTGAACCCTCGTACTCCTCTTCGCGTGGGCATCCACTGCTGCGTCTTCCCCAGCTCCGTGTCGTCCCCTTCCTAGGCCTCGCCATCGTCCACTGCCTTGGTGCTCTCGACGCAGCGTGGTCAACGTGGTCAACGACATTCCATCGGAAGAGTACTGTACGTGGAGAGGCTGACAGCTGGGTCCACGGCCACAGCCCATTTTTTTGTGATTTGCCAAGTAAGTCGCTTTGTCAGGCTTGTTGGGCTGCAAATCTTTCAAGACGAGGAGAGCTTTCATTCGGCTGGCCGAGAAAATGGCCCATCAGTAATGAGAAATGGGCTATATATTTTAAAAACACATCAAACCGGCAATTAGTTTCAAATATCTTTTCTTCATTTCGAGATTTGAAATTACATTAATTTTTATGCATGGAGAATTTGTTGGATTTTATATTGATATACATTTATTTTTAAAATCAGTTTGAATGTGAGTCGAAATTTCGGGATTAAAAACAGTTCGGACCGCACCGAAATATGCAAAATTTCGTATAGTTCTTTAACCGTGGCCACAATATGGGCTGTAATGCTAACAAAAAGAATATGGGCTCCAAAAAACCTTAATAATTAGCAAATGGCTATAAATTATTAGAAATAATGGCTGATGGGTGTATGTTGTTTTCCACAGATTTGAGGCTTTCCTAAAAAAAAGGTTGACGCACAAGCAGTGACTGTTGGATGGCCATCCAACGGCCGTCGTGCTTCTTCAATCTCTGCTCTTCCTGCTCCAGCCGCTCAAACAGGCACCGGTGGGACTGCCTACTCCCTCCTCCCTGTGGCTGGCTCTGCTGCCGTGCAGGCCTCACCGCCCCACCGTACTCCCATCGCTGGCCTAGCCATCCCTCTACTCACCCACACCTGCTGTTATTCTCCGGCGACGACAGACGAACCAGTAAACCCTCATATAGCCGTACTCCCCTCCGTGTGGGAAACAACTGCCGAGTCTTCCCTGCCTCCGTGTCGTTCCCTTCCTAGGCCTCGTCGTCTTCCACCGCCCTGGTGCTCTCGGCGCGGCCTGGTCAACATGGTCAACGACCGACATGCATCTGAAGTGGACTGTACGTGGAGAGGCCGACAGTTGGGTCCACGGCCGCACGCAAGGAAATGCCTCCTTATTATGCGCAAAATAATGATACATCCACCTGACATCAGGGATCCACCGAAAGGGCCTCTGTATTTCACGAAAAAAATGTTACCGCCGCTGATAGCTCGGACCCACCAGCTATATCTTCGCACGCAAGGAAGTGCCTCCTTATTACGCTCAAAAAAATGAATACCCCCTGCTAGCTGGGACCCACCTTGGTGGGAGGCTGACTTGTGGGCCTACTAAGTTGACGGGGACGGAGGGCTTTGTCAACTTAGTCAATATGCACGATTCTAGCTCTAGTGACCGTATGATGTCCATCCAACGGCCGTAGTGTTTCTTCAACCTCTGGTCTTCTTGCTCCAGCCGCCCAAACCAGCGCCGGTCGTGCCTCGTGCTCCTGCCTCCCGTGGCTGGCTGCGATGCGGCGGAGGCCTCACCACCCCCTACTACTCCCACCGCTGGCCAGGCCATCCCTCTACTCACCCACACCCCTGTTATTCTGCAGCGACGGCAGCCTCACACCGCAGCGAACCAGTGAACCCTCGTACTCCTCTACGCGTGGGCATCCACTGTCGCGTCTTCCCCGGCTCTGCGTCCTCCCCTTCCTAGGCCTCGCTGTCGTCCACCGCCCTGGTGCTCTTGGCGCGGCGTGGTCAACATGGTCAAGGAACAGCTTCCATCGGACATAGACTGTACATGGAGAGGCTGACAGCTGGGTCCGCGGCTGCAGCAAGGAAGTGCCTCCTTATTACGTGCAAAATAATTATCCCTCCACCTGACAGCGGGACCCACCGGATGGGCCACCGTATTTCATGAAAAAAACGTTTCCCCCTGACTGCTGGGACCCACCAGCTACATCTTCGCACGCAAGTGTCAGGACCCCAATTCCAAGTCACATCGATCTAGCCGGTAACACCTCATATCACTTTGCGGCCTCACGCACGGTATTCCCACGGGTGTCGCCTTACCATGGCCCGGGACCATTTGCGCTTTTTGGCTCACGTATATGATAATGTCGCTAGCATCCATATGACAGAGAACCCGGGCCGACATGGCTAGTCGTGAACCCAAAGCGGCACTAACCTATGGGGACAGGCATACATGAATCACATCGAGCATGTCGGTCAGCAGCGTGTGAATCCGGGCTGTAGCACTGGGCTATCAAGACTCCGGGAACCCGGGCTGTAGCAGGCTAGGCAGGACTCCGGATGTCACCGCGTGACATTTCCCCGAAGGGACAGACACAGGAACAAAGTGAAACACATGCCGGCCAGTCAAGTGATCTGAGCAGTAGTGCTGGGCTAGCAGGACTCCGGTGAACCGGGCTGTAGCAGACTACTATGGCTCACGGAAGCACTGGACTACATTTCCCCATAAGAGAGGCTGCCAAGGATAAACAACTAGATTATCGGATCCCACACATACCAAGCATTACAATCATACACACAATATGCTCGATATGTGTAAATTCAACATGGCATCACAACATAACTCTACGACTCAAAGTATTTATTCATTAGGCTCCGAGGAGTGAGATATTACAAACATGGGTCTTATGACCCAACACACAGAGCATACAAGCAACAAGCACATGCGGAAGCTTAACTTGTCTGAGTACAGACAACTACAAATGAAGAAGGCTGAGAAGCCTGACTATCTACCAGATCCTGCCAAGGGCACAAGATCATAGCTGAGGTATCAAGCTAAACGTCGAAGTCCACGCGGAACTACTAGCGAGACTGACGTCTCTCTACAAAACATAAAATAGGCAAACGTGAGTACAAATGTACCCAGCAAGACTTACATCAGAACTAGCTACATATGCATCGGTATCAACAAGGGGGGGTGGTGGAGTTTAACTGCAGCAAGCCAGCTTTAACTCTGTGGCTAACCTGAACTACGACTGCAAGCAACTCTTTTAAGGTGGCGCACACGAGTCCACATATTCACCATTCAATACACCACTATGGATCCGCTCCCGTCTCCCTACGAGAAGGCCATCCATAGCACTCACACTTATCTTGCGCATTTTAAAGTATCCACTTTCACTTGTCTATGAATTGTTATAGGCAACCCAAAAGTCCATTATCGCGGACACGGCTATTCGAATAGATGATGTTAACCCTGCAGGGGTGTACTTCTTCACACACGCTCTCACCACTTACCGCCGTTTACACGACATGTACTCGGCAACCTTCAAGCGGAAGCCCAACGAGGGTGTCGGCCACGGCCTACCTAAACACTCAAGTCTCTAGTCCAGGTTTATCGCCTATCCAGGTTCCATCCGCAGGGAGTCCGGCCGAGGTTTCCACATACGGCCCCGAACGATGTGAACAGGGTTCCCGAGACACCAAACGGGCGCCCGGTACACCATGCCACGGTGTATCTACCGCAACATAGCCCACCCCTAGGGTCAGTGCTACGCACGGCCGCCAACACATATCCTATAAACACCAGAAACTAGTTGCAACTCTTGGACAGAGGACAAGGGTGATCAAGAAGTCGAGAGGGTCCATTGGTTTCGGGCCCAATGCGTGGTAGTAACTGTTTCATGGATCACCAACACAGAACTCGGTTCCTAAGAACGGTTTCAATGAGACAACCCACCATGTACTCCTACATGGCCTCTCACCGCTACCTTTACCAAATCGTGTTCACACACTTAGCTCACACACAGTAGGACATGTTCATCACTGTTCCAATTCATCCCCGATGAATCAGACCTGACTCAACTCTAAGCAGTAGCAAGCATGACAAATAAGCATGAATGAGTAGGCACATCCGGGCTCAAACAAGTCCTACTCATGCTAGTGGGTTTCATCTATTTACTGTGGCAATGACAGGTCATGCAGAGGAAAGGGGTTCAACTACCGCGACATGTAACAGTTGAATCGTTGTTGTCCTAATGCAGTAAAAGAGAGCAGGAGCGAGAGAGTGGGATTGTATCGGAATGAACAAGGGTGTTTTGCTTGCCTGGCACTTCTGAAGATAACATTGAGTCTTCATCAGTGTCAACGATCGCAGCGTCGGAGCAGCGTCTACCGAGAGGGGACAATCACCGGCAATAGAGAAGGAACATAATCAATGCAATGCACAACATGATGCATGATAATGACATGGCAATATGTTGTTGATTGAGCTAATGCAACTAGCAACACAATTAAATGAAGTTGGTTTGAATACAAGATTCAAATTGAAACTCCATATATGATTAGTTAAATGCCATTTATTTGTTTTTCCAAAACAGAGGACAAACATTGTTCAAACATGCATGAAAATGCCATAAACAGATTCCTTGAATTTTTCTGATAATTTTTCATATATAATTTATTTCATTTGGAGTTACGGTTGATTTTCTATGATTTTTAGAAGTTTTGGGCATTTTCTGGAATTTTCTGAATTATTATAATTTAAACTAAATCCAGAAAATGTATTACTGCGTCAGCATGACGTCAAGGTGATGTCAGCAGGTCAAAGGCGTCGACCAGGTCAAACCTGACGGCTGGGCCCCACTAGTCAGTCTCATAGTTAACTATTTGGGTTAACTAGACTAACTAAACAACACTGGGCCCACTGGTCAGTGACTAACTAAACTAACTTAATTAAGTTTAGCTCTAACTAACTGGGATAGCCGGGCGAGGCCCGCATGTCAGTGACTCAAGGGTCAAACAGAGGTCAACCTCGGGTCAAACCCGACGCTAACTCGGCTTTGACCCACTGTGGGGCCTACTGTCAGCGTCTGTTGAGGCCTAATTGGCAGGGGTTAGCGCTAAACTAATGAAGCCACATCAGCTCACCGGAGTTACGTCAGCGGCGACCAGGGACGCGGCGGAAGTTCGCCGGAGTTGAGCTACAGGCAGCGGTTTGATCCGCGGTTGGTCTCTATGGCTAGCTGGAGCTCGCGTGCATCTAATGGAGCAAGCAGTGTGTGCGGGGGTGGCCGGAGATGACGCCGGCGAGCAGCGCGGCGGCGGCCGGAGCTCGGGGGTGCACGGAAACACGACTGCAGCGTGCAAACGCACGAACTAATGCGCTCAAGAGCCTCTACGCGATGTGACAAGCACAACGAACGCACACACGGGGCCGTTGGTCACCGGGGCCATGCCGGCGACGAGCTCGTGCGGCGGAGCGTCTCGGCTCCAGTGGAGGAGGCGGCTAGAGGGAGGGGTTGACCGCGGGGAGAGGGGAAAAATGCTCGGGGGCTCACTGCGGTGCCGTAGGGATGGCCAGCGTGCTCGGGGAAGCTCAGACGGCGGCGGAATCACGGCGGCGATCGTCGGGAACCGAGGATGAAGATGACATCGATGGCGGCACTCCGAAGGTCTTCCAGTCGCGTGGATCGGCGGGAACGGCGTAGCGGATGACGGCGGAGCTCGTGGACTACACGGGGAGGCGAGAGGAGCATGGTGGGCGTGGTGGCAGCGAACGGCGGCGGCTCTCTGTTCGGTGGCGCCGCGGAAAGATGCAGAGGAGGGGGAGGAGATCCAGCGAGAGAGGGAAGAGGTGCAGAGGGTCCGGGGGGTGTCGTGGCGTCTCCAGGCGCACCAGGGCAGCGGCGGAAGCAGGAGGTGGCGCGCGTGTGTGCGCGCACGGCTGCCACACGCCCTGCCTACTGGCTCGGGGAGGAAGACGACAGAAGGCGCCAGGTGGGCTGGGCCAGCGAGCTGGGCCGGCTCAGCGCCAGGCCAGGTGGTCCTTCTCTCTCTCTTTCTTTTATTTCTATTTTTATTTTGTTCTGTAAGTTTGTGGCATTACTAAAAATATCTAGACACTTTCAAAAATCACCAAACTGTGCATGCCCAATGTTTAGAATATGTCAAACATGGAACATTTTGATTTGGGATTATTTGGACATTTTAAATATTTTATAGTATTTAAGTGCCCAAATTCAAACACAATAAGATTTAATTCAAAAATCTAGAATGGCCTAGAAATATGTGCATGACTTTTGGCAGAGGTTTTCACCTTCAACAAAAATCATGAACTTTTCTAAAGGGCAATTGGGATCATTGATAGTATTTTTTTATTGAACCTAGTTGAATTCATTTGGTGCTAGGGTTTCAACAATCCCCATTTCAAGTTTCATGAAATTTAAACATGATGCATGGATGCAAAGCCACTAGTTACAAGCAAACTCTAGGGTTGTGACAGCAAGGAAGTGCGTCCAGGCAAAAACAAAACGATTCGCCCCCTGACTGCTGGGACCCACCAGCCACATCTTCGCAGGCAAGGAAGTGCCTGACAGTCGGGACCCACATGGTCGAAGCGTACGTAGCGTTGTCATTCTAGTCGCGAACGTGTACGTACATACTGGTCGATGTAGAGGCGCGCACGTGTCATAGTAGAGGCGCGCACGTGTCATAGTAGAGGCACGCACGTAGCATTTACACGTACGTACAACGGCTAGGGTGCAAGAAATAAAATACGACCACGTATGTGTACATACGGGCGGGGTCTCGAACGCCTACTCGCGCATACGTACGGCCAGGGCTCGTGTACATGGCTGGGTCGGAACGGAGAAACAACGTCGTCTTGTGTTCATGGGGAGGCAACGGAACGTGTCGTGTTCATGGGGAGGCAACGGAATGCGTCGTGTTCATTGGGAGGGCTTGGACGGAACAGGTGATGGAAACGAGGCCTGGCGTACCGCAGAACGGAGGAAACGGCCTTGTGTTCGACCAGCCACGTTCTAAACGGGATCCTGTTCATCGAGAGGGGTCTGGCGTACCGCAAAACGGAGGAAATGGACCTCCTACGGTCGAAACGGGGGTCCTGTTGATCGGGAGGGGTGTGGCATACCGCAAAACGGAGGAAAACGGACTTGTGTTGGAGCGCTACGGTCGAAACGGGGGTCCTGTTCATTGGGAGGGGTGTGGCGTACCGCAAAACGGGACTCCACGGGATACTGTTCATCTCCACCGTCGACCTCCTCCAGCCTCCACAGGCTCCTGTTCATCTAGCCTCCACGGGCTCCTGTTCATCCAGCCTCCACCGCGCGCTACTCCACCGGCTACTGTTCAACCACCCCTCCACCTTCTACTATTCGTCCAGCCCTCCACACCACGGGGTCCTGTTCAACCACCCCTCCACGGTCACCCCTCCACCGTCTATTGTTCATCCAGCCCTCCACACCACGGGGTCCTGTTCAACCACCCCTCCACCGTCTACTATTCATCCAGCCCTCCACACCACGGGGTCCTGTTCATCCACCCCTCCACGGGCACCCCTCCACCGTCTACTGTTCATCTAGCCCTCCACCACACCACGGGGTCCTGTTCATCCAGTGGCAATGCCACCGCTCACTGTTCATCCAAACCCCCTCGCAACGCTCACTGTTCATCCCATCGATCGGCTTCAGTTAGCAGCAGTAGCGAAGGAATCGCTCGATCGGGTTCAGTTAACAGCCATCGATTGATTGCTCGGGTTCAGTAACGCGTAGCCTGCAGTGCAATCGCTCGGGTTCAGTTAGAGCCCAACGCCTCGCTCGGGTTCAGTTAGAGCCAACGCCTCGCACACACGCGCGTACGTGTACGAGAGAAACGTGCATCGCTCGGCCCCCGACCTCCCACCGTAACCGGGAACTCCGCAAAATTTTCCTCCCCCTCGCTTCTACCACGGTTTTTTCCATCATGGACGGCCCAAAGAATGTCATGCAGCTGCGTCTCCGGCCCGTCTAGGACGAAAAGCCCATTTTCTATCATGATTTTTTGTCATAGAAGAAGGAGCCCACCACATCTATGATGATACCATGTTTTGTCACAATTATCGTCATAGAAGTGTCATATGTATGACAGAAAAAAATTTCGTTCGTCCCAAAATGTCACGGATGTGTCTTTTTTTTGTAGTGCTACGACCGCGCAACCAATGACAAAGGTGTCCCACAAGTCAGTATATGCGCCCACCATCTACGAGCGGCAAGCCACTAATGGGGTGTCCCACGCATCAGTAACCATGCCCAGTATTGGTCAAAGACTTTGACCCGATGGCAAACCTCCATTTGAGCTTTTGCAAGCATGGGTCACGCGGTGGAGGGGAGAAGTGAGGACTACTAAATAGAGTGGACAAAAATGAGGAGAACTAAACGATGAGGGGCATGAAAATAGAAATCCCTATAGTCTCATTTATATCAAGACACTTCTTGAATCAAACATACTTCTTTGAAGCATCTCAAGCCTCAACATTTTCTTTTGTTATAGTATCCACAAAATAATTCAAACTAATATTCCAGCATAGCCCGATAGTCATCTAAAACAGTCATGAAGATGTTTTATTCATACAACAATCTCTTCATCTCCTCGATAGACAAAACATGTCCTCCTTTTGAGGTACTAAATAATTTTATTAGCTGCCCAATGACCCATCCCATGATCACTGCTACTACTACTTAACACATAAGAAACTCTTATCTTTGCATATATCATGGTTCTTATGATGGATTCAACTAACAATGTATCTTCAACTCCAATCATGTATGCAAGCTCATCAACTGTCCTAGGACATTGATTTGCTTAGTGTTACACCATGTGACAATTGGGAGGAAATCCTTTCACCATTCTCCTTTTCAAACCTTTTTGAGATCTTGTCAATGTACATGCTTAGGTTTTAGCACAACCGGAAATATTGATCTATCTCCATATAACTTGGTGTCTGGTAAGCTATTTTACCTAAGTCTTTCATCAAAATACTCTTTTCCGATGAACCTTTTACTATGCTAAGAAACCTTATATTATTTCCAACAATATGTCATCCACATATTAGATTTTAGAAATGTCATACATATCCCACTAAATGTCATAACTCTCATCATTCCAATGAAGTTAAACTATTTAACCATTTCATCAAAATATTAATTCCATCTCCCTTGATGCCTGCTTCAAACTATAAACCTGTTTCTTTGAATCTTGTAATCTTTTGCCGATGTTATTTCCATCATTATCCATACAGACTTTTAAGATTGCATTTGGTGAAATGTGATTCATATAATCAATTCTCACAACCTTGCAAAATTATTTTGCAACTAACCATGCTTCCTGGATAGTATAAATACCACATGTGTGTGTGTTCCCTGAATAATCAATCAAGTTCCAAACTTGATGAAATTCATTCTGGATTATATAGCTTTAAGTCATTCTTATGAGCTGGCCGCCGCCATTGCTTCCCCTGTAGTGTGTAGGTTTATCTTCCACTAAGATGAACTCTTTCTTACCTACACAGTTCTACAGCTAGGGATGGCAATGGGTCAGGTTTGGGGCGGGTCGAGCTGGTCCAAATCCAACCCATGACCCATCTTCCTACCCTCTGCCCATCGACCAAAGTATCTCGGGCACAAGTCATGCCCATGCACAAACGCACTAGATACCCAGATACCCATGGAGCTCCACGGGCATAGAAAAATCAGATGAAGACTTACCACGGATCAAATTAACGCATCATTCATTCAAAAATGACAACATAAGCCACAAGCATAAGTAGGCAGGAGGTACAATGTTCAGACATTGTCCACGCACACAATGACAACTCAAATAGTTGGATAGTAAAAACTTGTCTTAAATCTAATTACATAAAAAACTGAAGTAGAACACACAATGACCAACTCAATTAGTCTCATAGTAAATTGTACAAAAATGATGGTATGTAAATTGTTTCCAATTCTAGAAAAAATGTTGATAATAAAGCTAGTTCATGGAAAATTTAATAAGTAAATTCTACAAATGCAACATAACACAATTTATGCTAATTTATACAAAATCTTGCATAATAAAGTACATAGTTTATACTTGTCACAAAGCTACTTCATGAAAAGTAAATTCTACATAGAGCTACATAGTACACAATACATCGTTCATATAAAGCTAGTTCATGACAACACAATTTATGCTAGTTTATATGGAATCCTTCATAGATCACAAGCAAGGAGAGCACTGAGTTGCAAAAACTATAGCAGCAACCTTTCTTGGTGATCATGGTGCTGCAATCGACACCCTATTGCTTGCCAATGCATAGCAACTCCTCTACTCGTTGTCGACCACAAGCACTCATCTGCGGGATGCTGAGAGTCCTTCCCATGCCCTACCAATGGTTGCCACTTCCACCATTGTTGCCCTTGCCACCTTACATTCATGGTTGAATCCTCCTCGGACGAAGACAACATGGGCTTGGTTAGGAGGATATAGGTCGCCGATTGGGGAAAGGGAGAGAGGGAGTGGGACGGGGGTCACCAAGCTTGGAGTCGTTGCCCCGTCCCAGTCACCGATGCTGGTCGCCGATGTCGGTCTCCAGTTATAGCCACCTACCGATCGCCGGTACAGGGTGGAGGACAAGGGAGAAGCGGTGGGGCAGCGATTGTTCGGCACGGAGCGCCGCCGAGCAGGGGAGGGATATGGAGAGGAGGATTTGACGCATGCAACAGATTAGGTTTAATATACTTAGGTTAGTAGGGTTGTGGGGGATTAGGGAACATGGGTCAGGCTTTGACCTTCTGTGACTGAGGGTGACTCATTTCGACGTTTGCTTCATCTTGTGTCAATGACATATGGGCCCATGTGACATACAGGTATCCACTGGATATCCATGGATCAGAAATTATAACCGTGCCCAACCTGGCAATTCGCAGGTATTCAGATCCATGGATCCATGGGCAGAAATGTGCTTCATACCCTTGCCCAACCGGGTCGCATATCCATGGGCATCCACATCCATGGATTAAATTTCCATCCAGCCTTAACTCGGAGTTTTTACAGCTAGTGTAATAAGCCTTTTTTGGATCATTTGCACGGAAAATCTTCATAACAAATCCCATTTTAATTTTGCTTATATTCACCAAAGATTCTGTAATCTTCTCAAGCTGTATTGTCCTCCCACTTACTCCTTTAGCAAGAAACTTTTCTTGGGAAAGTGCCCATTCTCTTCGACAAACTTTTTTCTCTTAGAAATTTTGCAAGAGGGATAATCTATAGGATAGTATTAGTCTAGATTGTTCACTCCATAACTCATATGGTGTAGTTATGCCACACATTTAGACGGTGCTTCATTTTAGTGTATATATTGTGGTTTACATGCATAACCCAAGAATAGTTATAAGTGGATCGGTAAATTTGTTGGAAATATGCCCTAGAGGCAATAATAAAATGGTTATTATTGTATTTCCTTGTTCGTGATAATTGTCTATTGTTCATGCTATAATTGTATTAACCGGAAACCGTAATACATGTGTGAATACATAGACCACAACATGTCCCTAGTAAGCCTCTAGTTGACTAGTGCGTTGATCAATAGATGGTCATGGTTTCCTGACCATGGACATTGGATCTCATTGATAACGGGATCACATCATTAGGAGAATGATGTGATGGACAAGACCCAATCTTAAGCGTAGCACAAGATCGTGTAGTTCGTTTGCTAAAGCTTTTCTAATGTCAAGTATCATTTCCTTAGACCATGAGATTGTGCAACTCGCGGATACCGTAGGAATGCTTTGGGTGTACCAAACGTCACAGCGTAACTGGGTGGCTATAAAGGTGCACTACAGGTATCTCCGAAAGTATCTGTTGGGTTGGCACGAATCGAGACTGGGATTTGTCACTCCGTATGACGGAGAGGTATCTCTGGGCCCACTCGGTAATGCATCATCATAATGAGCTCAATGTGACTAAGGGTTAGCCACGGGATCATGCATTACAGAACGAGTAAATAGACTTGCCGGTAACGAGATTGAACCAAGTATGGGGATACCGACGATCGAATCTCAGGCAAGTAACATACCGATAGACAAAGGGAATTGTATACGGGATTGATTGAATCCCCGACATCGTGGTTCATCCGATGAGATCATCGTGGAACATGTGGGAGCCAATATGGGTATCCAGATCCCGCTATTGGTTATTGGTCGGAGAGATGTCTCGGTCATGTCTGCATGGTTCCCAAACCCGTAGGGTCTACACACTTAAGGTTCGGTGACGCTAGAGTTGTTATGAGAAATAGTATGTGGTTACTGAAGGTTGTTTGGAGTCCCGGATGAGATCCCGGACATGACGAGGAGTTCCGGAATGGTCCAGAGGTGAAGATTGATAAATTGGACGAAGGGTATTGGAGTCCGAAATTGTTCCGGGGATACTGGGTGACGACCAGCGTATCCGGAAGTGGTTTCAGAGGACCCGACAAGTGTTGGGGGCCTTATGGGCCAAGGGGAAGGGGCACACCAGCCCACTAAGGGGCTGTGTGCCCCTCCCACCCCATCTCACGTAACCAGGAGAGGTGGGGGCGCCTCCCCTAGGACAGCCTCCCCTCTTGGCTTGGGGGGGCAAGTCTCCTAGGGGTGGGGGCGCCCAAAACCCATCTAGGGTTCCCTCCTTGGCCGCCGCCCCTCCCCTAGATGGGATCTGAAGGGGTCGGCCCCCTCTCCCCCTCTCCTATAAATAGTGGGGGTGGGAGGGCTGCCAGAAGACCTAGACCCTTCCCCTGGTGCAGCCCCTCCCCTTCTCCTACACCTCATCCTCCTCCGTAGCGCTTGGCGAAGCCCTGCCGGAGAACCACGAGCTCCATCACCACCACGCCGTCATGTTGTTGGAGTTCTCCCTCAAATTATCCTCTCCCCTTGCTGGATCAAGAAGGAGGATACATCCCCGGGCTGTATGTGTGTTGAACGCGGAGGCGCTGTTGTTCGGCGCTTAGATCGGAATCGACCGCGATCTGAATCGCTACGTGTATGACTCCACCAACCGTGTTCCTGTAACGCTTCCGCTTAGAGATCTTCAAGGGTATGAAGATGCACTCCTTCTCTCTCGTTTCTAGTATCTCCTAGATTGATCTTGGTGACACGTAGGAAATTTTTGAATTATTGCTATGTTCCCCAATAGTGGCATCATGAGCTAGGTCTATGCGTAGATTCTATGCACGAGTAGAACACAAAGCAGTTGTGGGCGATGATTTGTTCAATTTGCTTTCCTTTACTAGTATTATCTTGATTCGGCGGCATTGTGGGATGAAGCGGCCCGGACCGACCTTACACGTACACTTACGTGAGACAGGTTCCACCGACTGACGTGCACTTGATGCATAAGGTGGCTAGCGGGTGTATGTCTCTCCCACTTTAGTCGGATCAGATTCGATGAAGAGGGTCCTTATGAAGGGTAAATAGCAATTGGCATATCACCGTTGTGGCTTTTGCGTAAGAAACGTTCTTGCTAGAAACCCATAGCAGCCACGTAAAACATGCAACAACAATTAGAGGATGTCTAACTTGTTTTTGCAGGGTATGCTATGTGATGTGATATGGCCAAAAGGATGTGACGAATTATATATATGTGATGTATGAGATTGATCATGTTCTGGTAATAGGAATCACCACATGCATGTCGATGAGTATGACAACCGGCAGGAGCCATAGGAGTTGTCTTACTTTATTGTATGACCTTGTGTCAATTAAAAATGACATGTAATTACTTTACTTTATTGCTAACCGTTGGCCATAGTAGTAGAAGTAATAGTTGGCGAGACAACTTCATGAAGACACGATGATGGAGATCATGGTGTCATGCCGGTGACGAAGGTGATCATGCCGCGCCTCGAAGATGGAGATCAAAAGGCACAAGATGATATTGGCCATATCATGTGACTTTATGATTTTCATGTGATGTTTCTCATGTTTACATCTTATTTGCTTAGAACGACGGTAGCATAAATAAGATGATCCCTCGCTAAAATTTCAAGAAAGTGTTCCCCCTAATTGTGCACCGTTACGAAGGTTCGTTGTTTTGAAGAACCACGTGATGATCGGGTGTGATAGATTCTAACGTTCGCATACAACGGGTGTAAGCCAGATTTACACATGTGAAACACTTAGGTTGACTTGACGAGCCTAGCATGTACAGACATGGCCTCGGAACACAAGAGACTGAAAGGTCGAACATGAGTCGTATAGTAGATACGATCAACATGAAGATGTTCACCGATGATGACTAGTCCGTCTCACGTGATGATCGGACACGGCCTAGTTGACTCGGATCATGTATCACTTAGATGACTAGAGGGATGTCTATATAAGTGGGAGTTCATTAAATAATCAGATGAACTTAATTATCATGAACATAGTCAAAAGGTCTTTGCAAATTATGTCGTAGCTTACACTTTAGTTCTACTGTTTAAGATACGTTCCTAGAGAAAATTTAGTTGAAAGTTGATAGTAGAAATTATGCGGACTCGGTCCATCAACTGAGGATTATCCTCATTGCTGCACAGAAGGCTTATGTCCTTAATGCACTGCTCGGTGTGCTGAACCTCGAGCGTCGTCTGTAGATATTGGGAAACATCTGACATACATGTTTTGATGACTACGTGATAGTTTAGTGCGTAATGCTAACGGTTTAGAATTGTGGCACCAAAGACGTTTTTGAAACGTCGCATAACATATGAGATGTTCCAAAGACTGAAATTGGGATTTCAGACTAGTGCCCACGTCAAGAGGTATGAGACCTCTGACAAGTTTCTTAAGCCTGCAAACTAAGGGAGAAAATCTTAATCGTTGAGCATGTGCTCAGATTCTCTGAGTACTACAATCTCTTGAATCGAGTGGGAGTTAATCTTCCAGATGAGATAGTGAAGGTTCTCCATAGTCACTGCCACCAAGCTATTAGAGCTTCGTGATGAACTATAACACATCAGGGATAGACATGATGATCCTTGAGCAACTTGCGATGTTTGACACCGCGAAAGTAGAAATCAAGTAGGAGCATCAATTGTTGATGGTTAAACCACTAGTTTTAAGAAGGGCAAGGGAAAGAAGGGATACTTCATGAAACGGCAAATCAGTTGCTGCTCCAGTGAAGAAACCCAAGGTTGAACCCAAACCCGAGACTAAGTGCTTCTGTAATGAGGGGAACGGTCACTGAAGCAGAACTACCCTAGATACTTGGTAGATGAGAAGGCTGGCAAGGTCAACAGAAGTATTTTGAATATATGTTATATTATTGTGTACTTTACTAGTACTCCTAGTAGCACCATGGTAATAAATACCGGTTCGGTTGCTAAGTGTTAGTAACTCGAAATAAAAGGCTGCGGAGACTAGCTAAAGGTGAGATGACGATATGTGTTGGAAGCGTTTCCAAGGTTGATGTGATCAAACATCGCACGCTCCCTCTACCATCGGGATTGGTGTTAAACCTAAATAATTGTTATTTGGTGTTTGCGTTGAGCATAGACATGATTGGATTATGTTTATCGCAATACGGTTATTCATTTAAGGAGAATAATGGTTACTCTGTTTATTTGAATAATACCTTCAATGGTCTTGCACCTAAAATGAATGGTTTATTGAATCTCGATCGTAGTGATACACATGTTCATGCCAAAAGATATAAGATAGTAATGATAGTACCACATACTTGTGGCACTGCCATTTGAGTCATGTTGGCATAAAACGCATGAAGAAGCTCCATGTTGATGGATCTTTGGACTCACTTGTTTTTGAAAGGATTGAGACATGCGAACCATGTCTATTGGTAGTATGCATGAAGAAACTCCATACAGATGGATCGTTTGGACTCACTTGATTTTGAATCACTTGAGACATGCAAATCATACCACATGGGCAAGATGACTGAAAGGCCTCGTTTTCAGTAAGATGGAACAAGAAAGCAACTTGTTGGAAGTAATACATTTTGATGTGTGCAGTCCAATGAGTGCTGAGGCACGCAGTGGATATCGTTATGTTCTTACTTCACAGATGATTTGAGTAGATGCTGAGTATATTTACTTGATGAAACACAAGTCTGAATTATTGAAAGTTTAAGTAATTTAAGAGTGAAGTTGAAGATCATCGTGACAAGAGGATAAAATGTCTATGATATGATCATAGAGATGAATATCTGAGTTACGAGTTTGGAACACAATTAAGACATTGTGGAAATTGTTTCACAACTAATACCGCCTGGAACACCATAGTGTGATGGTGTGTCCGAACAACATAACTGCACCCTATTGGATATGGTGCATACCATGATGTCTCTTATCGAATTACCACTATCGTTTATGGGTTAGGCATTAGAGACAACCGCATTCACTTTAAATAGGGCACCACGCAATTCTGTTGAGACGACCCATATGAACTATGGTTTAGAAAAACCTAAGTTGTCGTTTCTTAAAAGTTTGGGGCTACGATGCTTATGTGAAAAAGTTTCAGCCTGATAAGCTCGAACCCAAAGAGAACAAATGCATCTTCATAGAATACCCAAAATAGTTGAGTATACCTCATATTTCAAATTCGGAAGCAAAAGTGATTGTTTCTAGAAACGGGTCCTTTCTCGAGGAAAAGTTTCTCTCGAAAGAATTGAGTGGGAGGATGATGGAGACTTGATGAGGTTATTGAACCGTCACTTCAACTAGTGTGTATCAGGGCACAGGAAGTTGTTCATGTGGCACCTACACCAATTGAAGTGGAAGCTTATGATAGTGATCATGAAACTTCGGATCAAGTCACTACCAAACCTCATAGGTCGACAAGGATGCATACTACTTAAGAGTGGTACGTAATCCTGTCTTGGAAGTCATGTTGCTAGACAACAATGAACCTACGAGCTATGGAGAAGCGATGGTGGGCCCAGATTCCGACGAATGGCTCGAGGCCATAAAATCCGAGAGAGGATCCATGTATAAAAACAAAGTATAGACTTTGGAAGAACTACTTGATGGTCGTAAGGCTGTTGGGTGCAGATGGATTTTAAAAGGAAGACGGACAATGATGGTAAGTGTCACCATTAAGAAAGCTCGACTTGTCGCTAAGATGTTTTGCGACAAGTTCAAGGAGTTGACTACGATGAGACTTTCTCACTTGTAGCGATACTCAGAGTCTGTTGGAATTATGTTAGCAGTTACTGCATTATTTATGAAATCTTGCAGATAGGATGTCAAAACATTGTTTCCTCGACGATTTTCTTGAGGAAAGGTTGTATGTGATACAACCAGAAGGTTTTGTCAATCCTGAAAGATGCTAACAAGTATGCAAAGCTCCAGTAGTCCTTCTAAGGACTAGAGTAAGCATCTCGGAGTTGGAATATACACTTTGATGAGATGATCAAAGATTTTGGGTTTATACAAAGTTTATGAGAAACTTGTATTTCCAAAGAAGTGAGTGGGAGCACTATAGAATTTTTGATGAGTATATGTTGTTAACATATTGTTGATCAGAAATGATGTAGAATTTCTGGAAAGCATACAGGGTTATTTCAAAAGTATTTTTCAATGGAAAACCTGGATTAAGCTACTTGAACATTGAGCATCAAGATCTATAAGGATAGATCAAAAACGCTTAATAGTACTTTCAAATGAATGCATAACGTGACAAGATTTTGAAGGAGTTCAAAATAGATCAGCAAAGAAGGAGTTCTTGGCTGTGTTACAAGGTGTGAGTATTGAGTAAGACTCAAGACCTGACCACGGCAGAAGAGAGAAAAAGGACGAAGGTCGTCCCCTATGCTTTAGACGTAGGCTCTACAGTATGCTATGTTGTGTACCGCACCCGAAGTGTGCCTTGCCATGAGTCAGTCAAGGCGTACAAGAGTGATCCAGGAATGGATCACATGACAGCGGTCGAACTTATCCTTAGTAACTAGTGGACTAAGGAATTTTCTCGATTATGGAGGTGGTAAAAGAGTTCATCGTAAAGGGTTAGGTCGATGCAAACTTTGACACTAATCCGGATGACTCAGAGTAGTAAACCGGATTCGTATAGTAGAGCAGTTATTTGGAATAGCTCCAAGTAGCGCGTGGTAGCTGCATCTACAAGATGACATAGAGATTTGTAAAGCACACATGGATCTGAAAGGTTCAGACCCATTGACTAATAAACCTCCCTAACGAGCGAGATATGAACAAACCCCATGGGTGTTGGATTCATTACAATCACATAGTGATGTGAACTACATTATTGACTCTAGTGCAAGTGGGAGACTGTTGGAAATATGCCCTAGAGGCAATAACAAAATGGTTATTATTGTATTTCCTTGTTCGTGATAATTGTCTATTGTTCATGCTATAATTGTATTAACAGGAAACCGTAATACATGTGTGAATACATAGACCACAACATGTCCCTAGTAAGCCTCTAGTTGACTAGCTCGTTGATCAATAGATGGTCATGGTTTCCTGACCATGGACATTGGATGTCATTGATAACGGGATCACATCATTAGGAGAATGATGTGATGGACAAGACCCAATCTTAAGCGTAGCACAAGATCGTGTAGTTCGTTTGCTAAAGCTTTTCTAATGTCAAGTATCATTTCCTTAAACCATGAGATTGTGCAACTCCCAGATACCGTAGGAATGCTTTGGGTGTACCAAATGTCAAAACGTAACTGGGTGGCTATAAAGGTGCACTACAGGTATCTCCGAAAGTGTCGGTTGGGTTGGCACGAATCGAGACTAGGATTTGTCACTCCGTATGATGGAGAGGTATCTCTGGGCCCACACGGTAATGCATCATCATAATGAGCTCAATGTGACTAAGGAGTTAGCCACGGGATCATGCGTTCGGAATGAGTAAAGAGACTTGCCGGTAATGAGATTGAACGAGGTATGGGGATACCGACGATCGAATCTCGGGCAAGTAACATACCGATAGACAAAGGGAATTGTATACAGGATTGATTGAATCCCCGACATCGTGGTTCATCCGATGAGATCATCGTGAAACATGTGGGAGCCAATATAGGTATCCAGATCCCGCTATTGGCTATTGGTCGGAGAGATGTCTCGGTCATGTCTGCATGGTTCCCGAACCCGTAGGGTCTACACACTTAAGGTTCGGTGACACTAGAGTTGTTATGGGAAATAGTATGTGGTTACCGAAGGTTGTTCGGAGTCCCGGATGAGATCGGACATGATGAGGAGTTCCGGAATGGTCCGTAGGTGAAGATCGATATATTGGACGAAGGGTATTGGAGTCCGGAATTTTTCTGGGGGTACCGAGTGACGACCAACGTGTCCAAAAATGGTTTCGGAGGCCCCGGCAAGTGTTGGGGGGGCTTATGGGCCAAGGGGAAGGGGCACACCAGCCCACTAAGGGCTGTGCGCCCCTCCCACCCCATCTCATGTAACCAGGAGAGGTGGGGGCGCCTCCCCTAGGGCAGCCTCCCCTCCTGGCTTGGAGGGCAAGTCTCCTAGGGGTGGGGGCGCCCAAAACCCATCTAGGGTTCCCTCCCTGGCCGCCGCCCCTCCCCTAGATGGGATCTGAAGGGGCCGTCCCCCTCTCCCCTTCTCCTATAAATATTGGGTGGGAGGGCTGCTAGAAGACCTAGACCCTTCCCCTGGTGCAGCCCCTCCCCTTCTCCTACACCCCATCCTCCTCCGTAGCGCTTGGCGAACCCCTGACGGAGAACCACGAGCTCCATCACCACCACGTCGTCATGTTGTCGGAGTTCTCCCTCAACTTCTCCTCTACCCTTGCTGGATCAAGAAGGAGGACACATCCCCGGGCTGTACGTGTGTTGAACACAGAGGCGCCGTTGTTCGGCGCTTAGATCGGAATCGACCACGATCTGAATCGCTGCGTGTACGACTCCACCAACCGTGTTCTTGTAACGCTTCTGCTTAGCGATCTTCAAGGGTATGAATATGCACTACCTCTCTATCGTTGCTAGTATCTCCTAGATTGATCTTGGTGACACGTAGGAATTTTTTGAATTATTGCTACGTTCCCCAACAAAATTATGAAACAACTCATAACCATTCATTTTCTAAACTCATGACTCGGATAACTGTTTATCTTCTGTCATGATGAGCCTTAACTTCATTATGAATTCCTTTGGACCCTTCAAACATTTCAGATCTCATGTTTCATCAAGTAAATCTCATCTACTCAAATCATCAGTGATTTTTACGAAGTATATGTATTCACCAAGCCCTGGTATGACCACTGAATTGTATACATCACTATGTATTATTCCAATGGTTTCCCTTCCGATAAAAAACAATTTTGAGCGATATATATTAGTAATTTGATTCATCAAACAATTCTTGTATGTGCCAAATGGTTCAATAATCAGGAGACTCTTATACTTCATCTCAATGCAGTTTTGCATACAATTCTTTCAATATGACCGATATTGTGGTGCCACAATTAATGGTTTTATCAGTCTTCTTAAGACGTTTTAGTGTTAACGTTATAAATATTCTTCAAGGTCCATAGTGAATAAACCACTAACAAAATAGATGTAAATCCGAAATATATATTCTCATAATAATTTCGAGCAATCATTGTTTAAAACTTATAAGAATATCCATTGCATAACCCAAAAGATAATGTCTTACATAACTTCTGATCGAAATAACTATTATTTGGTTCTAGGATAATTTTGAAGATAAACTAAAAGCATGACTTTGACAGCTTGAGCAGCGATCCCATCACCATTCCCGACTTGTATCACGACTTCATTCCTTCTTAACTTGCGAGCTTTTTGTAGGCCCTCTGACGGTTTACAAATGAAAGCAACTGATGAGTATCAAATACTCCTGACTTACAAAATTTTAACAAGTAGTATAACTTTTATACCTTTACCGGAAGAACCATTCTTCTTCTTATCCACCAAGTATTTCTTACAGTTGCACTTGTAGTGTCCCTTCTGCTTGTAGTAGAAACATTCAATCTCCTTAGTAGCTCTGCCCTTGTTTCTCTTCTGTTACACAGTCCTACCGGCTCCTGAAGGGTTCTTCTTGGACTTGTCCTTATTTTTGAAATTGGCGGTCTTATTAACCATCAACACTTGTTTGTTCTTCTGCATTCTAGCCCGCGCAGTCTTGAGCATAGCGAACAACTCGTTTACGCTTTTCTCCATCCCGTTCATGTTGTAATTCATGATAAAACCATCGTAAGATGGGGGAGTGAAGCAAGCACAATGTATGTACTGACTGTTGGAGGAATTCCAAATTCCAGAGCAGCAAGCCTATCAACATATAGCCAACTAGCTTCCCTATATGCTCACTCATTGAGGAACCTTCTGCCATCTTGCATTCAATCAAGGCCTTCATTATTTCAAAATGTTTGATCCTTGCCTGCTTCTTGTACATAGCATCTGGTGACCCAATTATAAACCGAGTACTTGATCTTTCAAACACTTTTGTAGTTCAGGATCCATGCAAGTCAACATGAAGCACTGGACTGACTCATAATCATCATTACGATCAGTGAAAGCATCTACACCTTCTTGTGGTGCATCCTTTGCAGGTGGATCACCAGGGGCTGATCCAACACATACTCCTTAGCACTCCTCAGAATAAATCTCAGGTTCTGGATCCAATCCGCATAGTTTCCACCATTTGTAGCCAACTTTTCTTTCTCCAACATAGGGGCTAAGTTGAACATATTGCGAGCCATTGTTCTACAATGATAAACACAAGATTCACTTTAGACATTGTTCATAATGATGTTGCACTAGTGTTTAAACACATTTTAATATAAAGTGCGCTCCCACTCAAATAAATATCTCTCATAATTGAAAGTGGGTGATTCAATACCTGTATCCCATTCACGGTCATTGATGTGGACATCACTGATAACGTGAATTTTGACTGGTACGCAATCTTTTGTCAATCATAAACCCATATGACTCTTGTTCATCTTTTGATGCTTCCTGCTCCGAGCTCAGAATGATTCTACCAAAACTTCAAGACAGCCAAGTGCTATCTGCTTGCTTGGTCTAACCTCGTATGTCTTACACTTCACGATCTGTTTGTACTCATGTGCACATGACATACTCCGGAAAGCCACATGTTATAGACGGTTGCAAGTTGCAACACTGGGAAGATCACCTTTTAACTTGATATTTTTAGTGAGTTATCACCCTAATAATTGACTACTGAGAAATCAAAGGGTGCACACAATAAAGGGATAAACATAGCAAGGAATTCATAATAGCATGATGTGATATAGCCCTTGGCTCCGGGAACTTCTCCATGATTCCTCATGGTCTTCATGAAAGTACCGTGAGATGGTGTCGTAGCCATCATCATGCTTTCTTGCGCCTGGTGAAACCACTTTGCTCTGGGTCCTCCGTAGCACGTCCGTCATTCTGTCAACAAATAAAAATAACGAGTTCTGACACGCAAGTCATATAAGTGACAATCCCTTGGCTCCAGCCATCATGTCATACTGTGATGTGCATGCCACTTAATGTTACATAATATAACCATCTCGTGGTGCAACTATTGGGAAACATGGTAACAAACAAACAAAAATCGGCCTACAAACAACCAAGAATAGTATGAAGGCGCATTAGGGGATTGGATCATGATCGTTACCAACTCTGAGTATGTGGCGGAAGCAGACGGGTTGCTATAGATCGTACTTGGAGTCCCACATACAGCCCATGAACAATCTCGTGAACCTCCCTCGAATGGTCCCTCGAACCGAAGACCAAAAGCATGAACTCTCTATGGTTTGCAAGCGTACAGTCTCATGATCTCGCAGTGCTTTGTCGCCTAGAACTAATCGTCACCAGAGAATTAGAGAAGAATACTAAAGCCACTCGGGGCTTCTAATTATGAGGATTAGAGGAACTATAACTAACTCTAATTATCTCAATTAGAACTAATAGTATTGGGCTAGAGGAGGCACCTAAAACTTGTATGAATAAAAGGGCCAATACCTCCAATATATATATATAGGTTAGAAGGGGAGAAGATGGCGGCCACCAAGGAAGGAAAGTCCCTCCTTGGGGCGCCCCCCCCATATGGGCTATCCAAATTGGAGAAAGAAAGGGCAAGAAGTAAAGTAAGAAGGGAATAGGATTCCCCCTTCCCCCTCTTCCCTTCCTACTCCGAATAGGAATAGGAAAGGGGGGAGGCCAAATTGGGAGGACCCTAAGTAGGATTCCTCCTACTTGGGGCGCCCCCTTGGCTGCCTATCCTCCCCTCCAACCTATATATATGGGGGGGCACCGCTAAAACACACAAAAAACATTGTTAGCCGTGTGCGGCGCCGCCTCCATAGTTTACGCCTCTGGTCATATTCACGTAGTGCTTAGGCAAAGCCCTGCGCCGATCACTTCACCATCACCGTCACCATGTCGTCGTGCTGACAGAACTCTCCCTCGACACTTTGCTGGATCAAGAGTTCGAGGGACGTCATCGAGCTGAACGTGTGCAGAACTCGGAGGCACCGTACGTTCGGTACTTGATCGATCAAAACGAGAAGAAGTTCGACTAAATCAATTGCATTTTCAAAAGCTTCCGCTTTCGGTCTACGAGGGTACGTGGACACACTCTCCCCCTCTCATTGCTATGCATCTCCTAGATAGATCTTGCGTGATCATTGGATTTTTTAAAAAATTGCATGCTACGTTCCCCAATAGTGGCATCCGAGCCATGTCTATGTGTAGATGAGATGCACGAGTAGAACACAAAGAGTTGTGGGCGATGATAGTCATACTGCTTACCACCAACCTCTTATTTTGATTCAGCGGTATTGTTGGATGAAGTGACCGGGACCAACCTTACATGACCACGTTCATGAGATCGGTTCCACCGACAGACATGCAACTTGTTTTGCATAAAGGTGGCTGGCGGGTGTCTATTTCTCCAACTTAGTTGAATCAAATTTGACTGCGACCTGTCCTTGTTGAAGGTTAAAATAGCAAACTTGACGAAACATCATTGTGGTTTTGATGCATAGGTAAGAGCGGTTCTTACTAGAAGCCCGTAGTAGCCATGCAAAACTTGCAACAACAAAGTAGAGGACGTCTAACTTGTTTTTGCAGGGCATGTTGTGATGTGATATGGTCAAGACATGATGTGATATACGTTTTTGTATGAGATGATCATGTTTTGTAAAAGTTATCAGCAACTGGCAGGAGCCTTATGGTTGCCGCTTTATTGTATGAAATGCAATCACCATGTAATTGATTTACTTTATCACTATGCATTAGCAATAGTTGTAGAAGCAATAGTTGGCGAGACGACAACGACGCTATGATGGAGATCAAGGTGTCAAGCCCATGACAAAGGAAATCATGACGGTGCTTTGGACATGGAGATCAAAGGCACAAGATGATGATGGCCATATCATGTCACATATCTTGATTGCATGTGATGTTTATCTTTTATGCATCTTATTTTGCTTAGTACGCCGGTAGCATTATAAGATGATCCCTCACTAAAATTTCAAGGTATAAGTGTTCTCCCTGAGTATGCACCATTGCGACAGTTCGTCGTGCCGAGACACCACGTGATGATCGGGTGTGATAAACTCTATGTTCACATACAATGGGTGCAAGACAGTTTTGCACATGCGGAATACTCTGGTTAAACTTGATGAGCCTACCATGTATAGACATGGCCTCGGAACACTGGAGACCAAAAGGTCGAACGTGAATCATATAGTAGATATGATCAACATAGAGATGTTCACC
This sequence comes from Triticum dicoccoides, assembly GCF_002162155.2. NCBI lineage: Eukaryota > Viridiplantae > Streptophyta > Magnoliopsida > Poales > Poaceae > Triticum > Triticum dicoccoides. The sequence continues at coordinate 385,745,522 of NC_041384.1, forward strand.
ATTGAAAACTACTCCATCTCACATGATGATCGGACATGGTTTAGTTGATATGGATCACGTGATCATTTAGATGACTCAAGGGATGTCTATCTAAGTGGGAGTTCTTAAGTAATATGATTGATTGAACTTAATTTGTCATGAACTTTAGTCTTGACAGTATTTTCATATTGTTGTAGATCAATAGCTCATGTATAGCTCCCCTATTTTATTTTGGATATGTTCCTAGAGAAAACTAAGTTGATAGATGATAGTAGCAATGATGCGGACTGGGTCTGTGATCTAAGGATTATCCTCATCGCTGCACAGAAGAATTATGGCCTTGATGCACCACTAGGTGACGAACCTGTTGCAGGAGTAGATGCAGACGTTATGAACGTTTTGCAATCTCGCTATGATGCTTGATAGTTTAGTGCACCATGCTTTACGGCTTAGAACCGGGACTTCAAAAATGTTTTGAATGCCATGGAGCATATGAGATGTTCCAAGATGGTATTTTAGACTCATGCTCCTGTCGAGAGGTATGAGACCTCTGACAAATGCTTTGCCTACAAGATGGAGGAGAATAGCTCAGCTAATGAGCATGTGCTCAGAATGTCTGGGTGCTGCAATCGCTTGAATCAAGTGGGAGTTAATCTTCTAGATAAGATAGTGATTGACAGAGTTCTCTAGTCACTATCACCAAGTTACTAGAACTTCGTGATGAACTATAATATGCAAGGGATGACAAAAATGATTCCCAAGCTCTTCCGATGCTGAAATCAGTGAAGGTAGAAATAAAGAAATAGCATCAAGTGTTGATGGTTAACTAGACCACTAGTTTCAAGAAAAAGGGCAAGGGAAAGAAAGGGAAACTTCAAAAAGAATGGCAAGAAAGTTGCCACTCCCATGAAGAAGCCCAAAGCTAGACCCAAGCCTGAAACTAAGTGCTTCTACTGCAAAGGAAATGGTCACTGGAAGTGGAACTACCCTAGATACTTGGCGGATAAGGATGGCAAAAGTGAACAAAGGTATATTTGATATACATGTTCTTGATGTGTACTTTACTAGTGTTTATAGCAACCCCTTGGTATTTGATACTGGTTCAGTTGCTAAGAGTAGTAACTCGAAATAGGAGTTGCAAAATAAATAGAGACTTGTTAAGGGCGAGGTGACGATGTGTGTTGGAAGTGATTCCAAGGTTGATAAGATCACCATCGCATACTCCTTTACCTTCGGGATTAGAGTTGAACCTAAAATAAATGTTATTTGGTGTTTGCATTGAGCATGAATATGATTGGATCATGTTTATTGCAATACAGTTATTCATTTAAGTCAAAGAATAATTGTTGTTCTATTTACATGAATAAAACCTTCTATGGTCATACATCAATATAAATGGTTTATTGAATCTCGATCGTGGTGATACACATATTCATAATATTGATGCCAAAAGAGCAAAGTTGGTAATGATAGTGCAACATATTTGTGGCACTGCCATTTAGGTCATATTGGTGTAAAGCGCATGAAGAAACTCCATGCGGATGGACTTTTGGAATCACTTGATTATGAATCATTTGATGCTTGTGAACCATGCCTCATGGGCAAGATGACTAAAACTCCGTTCTCTAGAACAATGGAGCGATCTACTGACTTATTGGAAATAATACATACCGATGTATGCGGTCCGATGAGTGTTGAGGCTCATAGCGGGTATCGTTATTTTCTGACCTTCACAGATGATTTGAGCAGATATGGGTATATCTACTTAATGAAACACAAAGTCTGAAACATTTGAAAAGTCCGAAGAATTTCAGAGTGAAGTGTAGAATCATCGTAACAAGAAAATAAAGTTTCTATGATCTGATCGCGGAGGCAAATATTTGAGTTACGAGTTTGGCCTTCATTTAAAACAATGTGGAATAGTTTCACAACTCACGCCACCTGGAACACCACAGCGTAATGGTGTGTTCGAATGTTGTAACCATACTTTATTAAATATGGTGCGATCTATGATGTCTCTTACCGATTTACCACTATCATTTTGGGGTTATGCATTAAAGACAGCTGCATTCACATTAAATAGGGCACTGTCTAAATCCGCTGAGACAACACCTTATGAACTGTGGTTTGGCAAGAAACCTAAGCTGTCGTTTCTTAAAGTTTGGGGTTGCAATGCTTATGTGAACTTTTTCAACCTGATAAGCTCAAACCCAAATCGGAGAAGTGCGTCTTCATAGGATACCCAAAAGAAACTGTTGGGTACACCTTCTATCACAGATCCAAAGGCAAGATTTTTGTTGCTAAGAATGGATCCTTTCTAGAGAAGGAGTTTCTCCCTAAAGAAGTGAGTGGGAGGAAAGTAGAACTTGATGAGATAATTGTACCTTCTCTCAAATTGGAAAGTAGCTCATCACAGATATCAGTTCCAGTGATGCCTACACCAACTAGAGAGGAAGCTAATGATAATTATCATGAATCTTCAAATCAAGTTACTACCGAACCTCATAGGTCAACCAGAGCATGTTCCGCACCAGAGTGATACGGTAATCCTATTCTAGAAGTCATGTTACTAGACCATGATGAACCTACGAACTATGAGGAAGCAATGATGAGCCCAGATTCCGATAAATGGCTTGAGGCCATGAAATCTGAGATAGGATGCATGTATGAGAACAAAGTGTGGACTTTGGTGGACTTGCCCGATGATTGGCAAGCCATTGAGAATAAATGGATCTTCAAGAGGAAGATAGATGCTGATGGTAGTGTTACTATCTACAAAGCTTGACTTGTCGCAAAAGGTTTTCGACAAGTTCAAGGTGTTGACTACGATGAGATTTTCTCACTCGTAACTATGCTTAAGTCTGTCCGAATCAAGTTAGAAATTGCCACATTTTATGAAACCTGGCAAATGGATGTCAAAACTGCATTCCTTAATGGATTTCTTAAAGAAGAGTTGTATATGATGCAACCAGAAGATTTTGTCGATTCTAAAGGTGCTAACAAAGTATGCAAACTCCAGTGATCCATCTATGGACTGGTGCAAGCATCTAGGAGTTGGAATATACTGTTTGATAAGGTGATCAAAGCATATGGTTTTATACAGACTTATGGTGAAGCCTGTATTTACAAGAAAGTGAGTGGGAGCTCTATAGCATTTCTCATATTATATGTGGATGACATATTATTGATTGGAAATGATATAGAATTTCCGGATAGCATAAAAGGTTACTTGAATAAGAATTTTTCAATGAAAGACCTCGGTGAAGCTACTTATATATTGGGCATCAAGATCTATAGGGATAGATCGAGATGCTTAATGAGACTTTCACAAAGCACAAACTTGACAAGATTTTGAAGAAGTTCAAAATGGATCGGTCAAAGAAAGGGTTCTTGCCTGTATTACAAGGTGTGAAGTTGAGTAAGACTCAAAGCCCGACAACAGCAGAAGATAGAGAGAATGAAAGTCATTCCCTATGCCTCATCCATAGCTTCTATATGTAGGATCAAAAGTATGTCTAGAGGGGGGTGATTAGACTACTTGACCAAATAAAAATCTAGCCTTTTCCCAAATTTAGTTCCTGGCAGATTTTAGCAACTTTGGACAAGTCAAGCAATCTTAATACAATTCAAGCAAGCATGCAAAGAGTATATGAGCAGTGGAAAGTAAAGCATGCAACTTGCAAGAATGTAAAGGGAAGGGTTTGGAGGATTCAAACCCAATTGGAGACACGGATGTTTTTGTCATGGTTCCGATAGGTGGTGCTATCGTACATCCACGTTGATGGAGACTTCAACCCACGAAGGGTAACAGTTGCGCGAGTCCATGGAGGGCTCCACCCATGAAGGGTCCACGAAGAAGCAACCTTGTCTATCCCACCATGGCCATCGCCCACGAAGGACTTGCCTCACTAGCCGTAGATCTTCACAAAGTAGGCGATCTCCTTGCCCTTACAAACTCCTTGGTTCAACTCCACAATCTTGTCGGAGGCTCCCAAGTGACACCTAGCCAATATAGGAGACACCACTCTCCAAGAAGTAACAAATGGTGTGTTGATGATGAACTCCTTGCTCTTGTGCTTCAAATGATAGTCTCCCCAACACTCAACTCTCTCTCACAGGATTTTGATTTTGTGGAAAGAAGATTTGAGTGGAAAGCAACTTGGGGAAGGCTAGAGATCAAGATTCATATGGCAGGAATGGGATATCTTGGTCTCAACACAAGTGTAGGTGGTTCTCTCTTAGAAAAAGTAAGTTGGGAGTGTAGGTTCGTTCTGATGGCTCTCTCCACGAATGAAGAGGTGGTGGAGGGGTATATATATCCTCCACACAAAATCTAACCGTTACACATAACTTCCCAAACTCGGTGGGACGGAATGGTTAAACTCGGTCGGACCAATTCAGCAAAGCTAGTGACCGTTAGGGTTTTCGGTGGGACCGACATGCAACTCGGTAGGACCGATATGATTGGGGTTAGGGCATAACATAATCTTGTGAGACCGATTACACAAACTCGGTGAGACCGATTTTGGTAATAAGCTAACCAGAGAGTTGGTCAGGTAAACTCGGTGGGAACGATCGCTCATTTTGGTGAGACCGAAACGTTACGAAGGGAAAACAGAGAGTTTACATTGCAATCTCGGTGGGACCGATCGCTCATCTCGGTGAGACCGAAATGTTACGAAGGGAAACAGAGAGATTACAGCCCCATCTCGGTGATACCGAGATCCCTATAGGTGAAACCGATTTGCCTAGGGTTTGTGGCAGTGGCTATGACATTTGAAACTCGGTGGCGCCGGATAGGAAGAATCGGTGGGGCCGAGTTTGACTTTTGGTTTAGGTCATATGTGGATGTGAGAAAGTAGTTGAGGGTTTTGGAGCATATCACTAAGCATTTTGAGCAAGAACCTCATTAAGCAACACCTCATCCATCCTTGATAGTATTGGCTTTTCCTATAGACTCAATGTGATCTTGGATCACTAAAATGGAAAAAGTAGAGTCTTGAGATTTGAGCTTGAGCCAATCCTTTGTCCTTAGCATTTTGAGGGGTCCACTTCTCATCCATGCCATGCCAATCATTGAGCTTTCCTGAGATATTAATCTTGAAATAGCATTAGCTCAATGAGCTATATGTTGTTAGGAATTACCAAAACCACCTAGGGATAGTTGCACTTTCAATCTCCCCCTTTTTGGTAATTGATGAGAACATATAGATCAAAGCTTCAACAAATGATAATAAGAGTGAAAAACATTGTCGCTTTGAGAAGTATGTGAAAAGCAAGAGCTCCCCCTAAATTTGTGCATAGTTTAAGATTTGCTTTGGACTACAAATGCACAAAGAGTTGGGATCATGGGTTACTCTTCCATGCCACATACATCTTGGTGGAGCACTCAAAATGATAATAATTAAAATACATGCACTCATCACCAAGCAAAGTGAGTGATCATATGGAATATAAAAGGATAATGTTATCCAACAAGCATAAAGGTGGTATATGATCAAACACATGATCATCCAAGTGTCACACACAAGCATAAAGTATCTCCAACGAGCAGATAATAAAGTTCAACCACCAAGGAGAAACGCAAGAGAGAACAAAAGCAACACACTCTCTCGAAGCCTATGATCTATACATTTTCTCCCCCTTTGGCAACAAGTTACCAAAAAGTTCATAAAAATGCATAGTGCTAAATCGTCACTCAGGCTTGGTCTTCAGGTGGTGGTGTAGACAGAACTCCAAGGAAGAAGGCGTCAGTCGATGTAGATGGAGCTGGTGGAGTAGGTGCTGGAGCTGGTGGCACTGAAGCTGTAGCTGGTGCAGATGAAGTTGCTCTAGTGTCTGTGACAGGCATAGCAGCAGACCTCTGACCTCTGGGCACTCTAGCAAAAGCATCAGTGGTAGACTTGCCCTTCTTCTCCTGCACTTCATCCTGAAGTTGCTCAACGACTGACTGGATCTCAGTGACCTTCACATCTAAGTCATAGAACTTCTGCTCCACGATCCTCTCCAAGCTCTCCTGGTTTTGAGTCGGGGTAGCCAATCCCTTCTCAATCCTCAGAGTGGAGGCAATCAAGTAGCCAAAATGATCTTGCTTGCTCTTCAGAAGATACTGAGATGCCTCATCCATGGTTGGCATCTTTGCAACCTTTTCGGCCCTTGCCTTCTCCTTCTTGGCTTGTGCGTGCACAGAAGATGGTTCATTCTCATCCATCACCACAGTGTTGTCCTCAAAGTCTGGGTAGATGGGCATGTGTTCCTTGTCCAGGAGATATGTGTCGGTGCCCATCTTGGAGTTGATTAGCTCCTGGATCTGTGGGGCATACCCACAACTCCTCTTCTAATCTGCAGCTATCCTATTTATGGTTTCCACAATTAGGCTCATGACTTTGAACTTTTGAGGCACATCAAATATGTGAAGCAAGTTAATTGCATGGCCTCTGGTCATCTTGTGATCACCTGACTTTGGTAAGAGAGTGTGCCTGAGGATCCAGTTGATTGTTGGCAAGCCTGACAGAGGGTAATGTACTAATCCAAACTTGTGTGTCTCAAGAGCAGCATCTAGGATCTCTTTGTATATCTGTGCCATGGTGTTGTGATCCTTCTTCTTCTTGGCATAGACATCCAAGTCATCTTCACTCTCCTCAGGAGCATTGATCAAGTTTTCCCATTCAGCAACCGTTGACTCGTACCTAGTACCTTCAGACATCCAGACAATTCTTCCATCTGGGTAGAAATGAGTTGTGGAGTAGAACTGCATGATGAGCTCATCATTCCACTTTGTGAGCTTCTGAGCCACCAACTCATCGACTCCACACGCCTTGAAGCTGTCATATACCCCAGGGAAGTAATCATCATTTTCCTCAATGAATGTCCAATTGACCCATCTCATGTCACACACTATGGGCTTCTTGTCAAGTAAGATAGTCTCATAGAAGTCCTGTTGTTCCTTTGTATGGAACATGTAGTCCACATCAGTCCTTCTCCTGGTGGCATATGGATCAGACTCTCTCCATAGCCTTAGACAAAAATCCTTCCTGATTTTCATGTTCTCTACAACTGGATGAGCATCATTGTGGTCTGGAATTTTGGGCTTCAACTTCCTTAACACGACAGAATCATCTTCTTCTTCGGTAGCTTGAGGCACTGGGGCCTTGTTCTTCTCCTCAGCAGGGATGTTCCTGGTGCTCCTCTTTGGTTTTGGCTCTGGAGCTGGAGCAGCAGTCTTAGGAGCAATCTTAGGCTTAGATGGAACAACCCCTACCCTTATGGCATCTCCCATAATCTTTTGAGCTTTGGGTGCTGGTGCTGCATCCTCTTCCTCTTCTTCAGAGTCTTTCATTATTGAAGATCTCCCAAGCACTCTGGCAGTGGTCTTCTTGACCCTTTCCTTTCTTTTCTTTTCTGCCACAACCTGCTCTTTGGGTGCAGATCAAAAAATCTCTTGAGTGGATGTTCTGGCTTTTGACATGGGAGCTCTCTTGGCAGGAACCTTTTGCTTCATCCCTGGCTTAGTGGCAGCAGCTGTGCCATATTCCTTTTCCAGGACTTTCCTCTTTTAGGTGGCCTCTTCCTCAGCAGCCACATAGTCCTCATCCTCAGAATCTGGGGTTTTCTTCTTTCTGGTCCTGGTGGCTGCCTTAGGCAAGTTGCTGGGGGTACTTCTGCTTCCTTCATCAAAGCTGCTAGAGGGACTAGTGCCCTCACTCAAGTTCACTTGCTCCTCAGACTTGTTCTGACTGTCACTCTGATCTGACATGATGCAAACACTGATAGCGGACCCTGTGAATGGATTATAGATAAGGTAGAGTGGATGAGCATCACAAAGTGTAGAGGTTTTTGCAAAAGAATGAATCAAAAACTTAGTTTTAGTTTTCCACAGAAAGCATTTCGGATCTACCGATTTGAAATCTCGGTGATACTGAAGCAGTTGTTAGAACCTAAACTAGTGAACTCGGTCAGACCGAGTCACAGTTTAGTGGCACCGAGACTGCTAGGGTTTCACAAAGACTAGAACTCGGTCACACCGATTTGCAATTCTCGGTCAGACCGAGAATCACATGTGCAATGGCCTGAGACAAATCGGTGGAACTGATTTCAGCAACTCGGTCGGTCCGAGATGGTTTCGGCGGAAACCTAACCCTAAATTTTCAATCCACAACTAAACTACCGAGTGTTTTCATTGGATAGAGTGATCTCAATCGTGGCAAGATACATGGCAAAACAATGTGCTAGGGAATCGGAGTGAGAACAACACAAAGATCAAGTCCATACCCTAGTTCAGCGATGAACTTGCTACGGTGGCAACAGCGAAGACGATCCCGTTGACGGCGGCAGAGACCAGCGACTGGAGGCGGCTGGCGACGAGGAGTACGATCCGGAGACCCAGGGAGGCAGAGCAGGCTGAGCGCGGGCGAAGAGGTTCGGAAAGTTTTCCAAATTTTGGCCTGTGGGTATATATAGCCTGACCCTGTCGGTGTGACCGAGTGGAACAACTCGGTGGCACCAAGATGCATAACTGCAAGCAGTTACTACAACTCGGTGTGACCAAAAAGTTCAAATCGGTTGCACCGAGATTAAAAACCTAGATCGACTTAGTGATCTCGGTATGACCGAAATGGATGAATCGGTCAGACCGAAACACACAAAGAAGTTTTGGAAGTTTAAGTCTATGACGAATCGGGGACTCCGAGTGCTCCTCACACAGAGTGGTTCTAATCTGACTTGATCAAACTTTGTGATGCAGCATGAATAGAGTTTGAAACGAGAAGAGCGTAGATAGCTAGAGAAGGTTCTTAGGCATTCTTTTCCATCCACTTGGCAAGGAAAAAGAAACCAACCAATCAAAACAACAAGTGGATGTCCTTGAATGAGTAAATTATGCAACCAACATGCTCACACAATAAAATGACAAATGAAATATGTGGCAAAGCATGCACAAACAATTCTAGCATCTATCAAGCAATTGGTGATGACTAGGTCATCTATATATGAGTATATTGACTTAGGAGTGAAATGAGAACATTTGATCATAGGTCATACTCATCGTTTAAGCACAAGTGGGGTTACCACTTTTACATAAAGCGTTGTTGTGTTCACACCATTAGAGTTGCTTTAGCTCAATTCTTAGAGTAAAGCTCCCCTAGATGTGAGATCCCCTCTAAGAGGGATGAACTAACCTTGGGTTTTGTCGATGATGACTTCATGTAGGTGTTGAAGATGTGGATGCTCTAAGTTGATGTAGATCATTCAGAGCTATCCTTCGGAGTGAGTTGCACTTTCAATACCTGCACGGGTTAGTCCCACAAGGAACAAACAAGGATATCCATAGACATAGAGTGATGCACATACAAGATGATGTCTATGAGAGCATTAGGTTACCTTGTCCCTTGTATTACCAACAAGAGGGTTTGTGACTCCTTGACCTAGTGCAAGATGTGGAAGTTGATTGCACTTGTTCTTGCCAAAATGATAAGAGTGAAGTATGTTGGCAGAGTCACCCTCAAGAACTCTCTAGTTCTTCTTTTTCGGGATCCACACCATCTTGATGGGAATCCTCGGAGTTGTAGTTGTACTTGATAAAGTGGAACTTGATGTAGTCTTGGGAACCCACTTGACCAAGGCCTTAGGAGCTTCTTCAAATGCATCAATTTCCTCTTGAAGCTTGTCCTTGCCTTTTTCCTTGTGGTCTTGTGGTGGAAGATCATCTTGAGCTTGTGTCCCTTTGAAAGAAGTAGGATCATACTTCTCTTGTTGAGGAACAAACTTCGTCTTGGGGTATTGATCTTCTTCCCACTCAACTCCATTGGCATTGAACTTTCGTTCAAAACCGATACCTTGATTCTTTGGGTGCCTTCCTTGCTTGCGTACAATTTCCTCGAATTGCTTACTCCCGGCAAGGCTCTTGTAAACACATTTCTCTATGATTCCCTTCAATAAGCTATTTTCTTGCTCAAGTGTAACTTGGCTAAGAGAATCATTAGTGGAATCAATAGAACTACTAGAAGCAACAATATTGGATTTAGCATGATTATTCTTACTACTAGAGGAAGAATCCTTCTTGTTCTTGTTACTAGACTTGACTTGAGGTATGTAAGTGGATAAGAGTAAACGCTTGGAAATGTAAGAAGAACTTTTCTTGCGAAGATCGTCATTGATTGCTTTTAAGAACCCATGCTCTTGCTCAAGGTTGAGCTTTTCAAAACGTAATTTCTCATGAGTCCTAAAAGTTCTTGATGATCTCCTAAGATAGTTTCATCAGCTAACTTAAGAGTGTTTAGTTCTTTAGTTAGAAACTCAATATTCTCCTTATCATTGTCATTCGTTTTATCTTGATTATCATGATTAATTGATGTTTCATCATAGTATTCATCACTAGAGTTGTCAACAAGTAAATCATCATCACCTAACAAGTCATCTTCATCACTATTGAAATCAACATACTCGGGGTGTGATACCTTTTGTAACATCCCAAAATTCCAAATTTTGGAATGTTAAAATAAATAGAAAGATTGATTGATTGTTTGATTGTTGTGTGATTGATTGAGTGAAATTTGAAACTTTTGAAAGTTAAATGAGAGGGAATAAAAAGACTTTCCCAAACTTTCACCTTTTTCTTTTTTGATCCCCGTGAATTCAAATTCTTTTCATCACAAAACCCTGGAGAGAAGATGACATGACTTCTTCCATTTATTTAAATGACAAGGGGTGTTGAAAATATTTGAATTTCATTTGATAATATTTCCAATTCTGAAACTTTATGCAACTCAATGATTTTCACGAGCGAAGATAAAATGACTTCTTCAAATTATATGAAATATGAGTTGGGAGTTTCAAAGGATCAATTTCAAAGTCCTTTTGGAATTAATTTTCAACTTGGAGTTATTTGAGTTTTATTCAAATTATTTTTCTCCAAAATAAAATATATGGAAATTTGGGTAACATGATTCCCTACAATAGAAAATTGGAGAGAAATAAAATTGAATTCATTTTGATATTTTTTAAATGATTTTTATCGGATTTTATTAGACCAGTAGCACTCTTTGAATTATCTAAATTTGTGTGGATTTTATTCGGCGTCATAAAAATGTTCATGTCGTGGAGAATCTTTTTCTGAAAATTTTGATATATCATATGCCTATATAATATTTTTATTTTTTGCCGTTATTATTTTATTTGTCTGGAAAATGTTTTATAAAAAAAACTTTCCCCGAATGGGCCGGCCCAGCCAATCGGCCAGGCCACGGCCCAGCTAGCCCGCGTCGCTCATCACCGAGCTTCGCTCGGTCTCCCGCCGCCGCACGACAGCGCCGCCGCCGTACGCCGCCTGGACTTCTCGCCGCCGCCTTTGCCTGGCCCCTCCTCCACGCCAGCTCGCCCCCTCCTTCCATAAGAACCCGAGGCCCCGGCCCCGTTCCTCTCCTCCTCGCACTTCGCGCCGCCGCCGCACTTCTCGCCACGCTCGCGAAAGCCGCCGCTCCGGCGAGATCCAGCCACCGCTGCCCGCTCCACTCCGCCGCCCTCGACCACTACCGCCACCACCGTCGTCACCGTCGCGCCGCGCCGAGCGCCTTGATGCCCTCGCCGCTGCCGAAGACCCACCGAAGCCGCTGCCCCGTCGACGTCCGAGCCGCCGCCACCATCTTCCCCGTCGCCGGCGACCTCCACGCCGCGGTAACCACCGCCTCTCCCCCTCGTCCGTCCGATCCGAGATCTACGGTTAGGAATAGATCTGTTCGTTTTTTTCTCTTTTCCCAACCGTTTTCTTTAAGTAGTGAACGTCCGTTGTTTTAGTGTTTGCAGCGAACGGTTTTTGTTTTATAAGCTTCTACAGCGAACGTTCGTTAGATAGGTTTTTTCTTTTTCTGTTTAATTTCGGCCAGGGACCTATTCATGATAAATTTCTTCATAGATTAGTCCCTCTACTTCAAACGACTATAACTTTTCACCCGTTTGTCCAAATCCAACGAAACCAACGCCCACTTCTTCGTTATGATCTCCTCTATCCAGTAATCCAACTCAAACATGTTTTTGAAGCTTTAAATTTTGAATTAGATTAGATTTGTATTCAAACTTCGTTTGATCATAACTTGAGTTTCGTAGCTCCGTTTGAGTTGATTCTTTTTGCAAATCGAAGCTCTTGACCTAAACTTTCTAATAAGGCCAAATTCACATAATTTTGGTACTGTTAGAAATTGTTTTATGTTGCAAGAGTTATTTGCTTGGTTTTGATGTTTTCCGAATCGTCTTCTTCGATCTTTCTGATCTTTTGAGTGATTTCTTATATGTGGTTACTATTGCTTGATTACGATAGATTGACCGGAGTGTGACGAGTAGAGATATCAAGAGTTTTGAGTGCGAATCATCTACATCAACATTGCAGGCAAGTTCACACTTTGATCATACCTCTTACATACCCAGTTTTTATTGCATTAGATCAATCCTCAAACATTGCATGATTAGGATCTAATTAAATTGTGGGATGGGAAGTAGTTGAGGTAGTACCTATTACCTGTTTATTATCAAACCCTTGGGAGTTACTATTACGTTACGCTTACATTGCCATGCTATGCTCGTAGACGTGGATTGGGTTTTGAGAGTATCCATGACAGTTGTGAGATTGTTAATTAATGGTTTACTTAAGGTGGCAACTTAAACACACATCTGGGTGGATTGAGGCACCTGGTTATTCCAGGATTGCCTGTCTAGGCACCTGGGTAGACCAGGATTGCCTGTTTTTTTATGGACCGCCACCCAGGCTCAAAGGGATCATGAGATTATTCATGCTAGAAACTTCCGTGTGCAGCCACAAGCTATTATGGGCTCTAGCATAGTTGATTAAGTCGTGCGAACTCTTACAGGGTAGACTAGCAGATGTAGGGGAAAGTAGGTGTAACGGTCTATCCATCGTAAGGTGCTAGCACTTCTGAAAGACTATGTCTCGGTCATCTTTCTTCTCAAAACCATGTAGTGCGAGAAACCAAATGGAGGCGATCGAGTCTTGTGGGGAAAAGTGCGCAAACCTCTGCAGAGTGTACAAACTAATCATGATTAGCCGTGTCCCCGGTTATGGACGTCTTGAGTATTTAGTTCTTGGATTATCCTGTTGATCTCATCATGTTACTTAAACAATTTGTTGGGTTTTAATGATGTTACTTAATTGGGATTGAGGATGCTGGTAACCATTCTCAATGTTCAACAACCACCATGATAGTTAAATAAAATGTATTCCTTTGCAGTAGGGAAAATTTGGCTTTACGCAAAAAACCCTATAACCATAGAGCTTTTCCACCAGCCAAATATGCATGTAGTGATAGCCTTTATTCATCATTCTCTATGGTGTGAATTTGCCAGTACATTCAATGTACTGACCCATTGTGGCTGCAACGTCTCATGTTGCAGGAATCTTACGACGAGTAAGTGATACGTTAGGGTTACGATTTCTACACTCAACTTTGCCGTTGGTGTTGATGGGAATCCACAACCTTGTTACTTCCGCTATTTTGGATTGAGGTAATAGTATTTTACATTACTTTATACATGTGATTTACCTCTGTTATAAATCCTCGAGTACTGTGTGTGTCAGCATACCGATCCAGGGATGACACTTAAGCACAGAGACTTGATCCATTCGGGTCGGGTCGCTACACCTTTGGGCCTTTAGCCATGAAGCATCTTCCAAGTCCTTCATTTGGTGAATCAAATATGTCATAGGAGTTGGTTGACACAAGTGCTAGACTGGCAACACCTTCATCTTGAGTATATTCGGAGTCGGAGTGATAGCTTCTCTGGGAGTGATTGTCGGAGTCAGAGCCGGATACCCATTCACCAACATGAGCTTGATGTCTTTGTTTTGTGTAGCTCCTTGATGACTTGTCCTTCCTTTCCGAATCCTTGCTTCTCCGAGAGGGTCTTCGTTCATAACGATCATCCCTACTCCTTCTCTCCCTCGATGGTGATTCTTCTCTTCTACTTCTTCTTTTGGGAGAATCTTCTCTTGTAGGGGGGCGTACACTCATTGGAGTAGTGCCCGGGTCTTCCACAATTGTAGCAGTTTCGCTCTCGACTAGAAGATCTTTTGTCATTGTAGGACCTTGACTTGGAACTTCTCTCTTTGATTCTACTCTTGTAGAACTTGTTGAAGTTCTTCACCATTAGGCTCAATTCTTCATTAAAGGTTTGTTTCTCACTTGATGATGTGGGAGCTTCACATGAGGCTTTGTAAGCACCACTTGACTTGTTATGGAGCACCTCCTTATCCTTGAGTGACATCTCATGAGCAACAATTCTTCCAATGACTTCCGTTGGCTTGAGATCTTTGTAATTTGGCATCATTTGGATCAATGTGCATACGGTATCATATTTTCCATCCAAGGCTCTTAGGATCTTCTTGATGATGAATTTGCCGGTCATCTCTTCACTTCCTAAGCCGGCAATCTCACTTGTGATAAGAGCAAGCCTAGAGTACATTTCAGCGACACCTTCACATCCTTCATTTTGAACTTGTCAAGTTGACTTTGAAGCACATCCAACTTGGATTCCTTGACGGAGTCGGTACCTTCGTGCATATCAATCAAAGTATCCCAAATTTCCTTTGCATTCTCAAGACGGCTGATTTTGTTGAATTCTTCGGGGCACAATCCGTTGAAGAGGATATCACTAGCTTGAGCATTTTATTGTAGCATCTTCAACTCTTCCACGGTAGCTTCACGGTTCAGTTCTCTCCCATCAAAGAATTCACCTTGCAAGCCAATACACACAATAGCCCAAACGGCGGGGTTATGTCCAAGAATATGCATTTTCATCTTATGCTTCCACCTAGCAAAATTAGTGCCATCAAAGTAAGGGCCTCTACGGTGGTAATTTCCCACGCTAGACGCCATACTCTCCTAGGTTGTGAAACCAAGGCTATGACCACCAAAAGCTATGGAAATCAAAGCAAATGGAAACCAAAGCTTTGATACCACTTGTAGGATCGAAAGTATGTCTAGAGGGGGATGATTAGACTACTTGACCAAATAAAAATCTAGCCTTTTCCCACTTTTAGTTCTTGGCAGATTTTAGCAAATTTGGACAAGTCAAGCAATCTTAATACAATTCAAGCAAGCATGCAAAGAGTATATGAGCAGTGGAAAGTAAAGCATGCAACTTGCAAGAATGTAAAGGGAAGGGTTTGGAGGATTCAAACGCAATTGGAGACACGGATGTTTTTGTCGTGGTTCTGATAGGTGGTGCTATCGTACATCCACATTGATGGAGACTTCAACCCACGAAGGGTAACGGTTGCGCGAGTCCACGGATGGCTCCACCCACGAAGGGTCCACGAAGAAGCAACCTTGTCTATCCCACCATAGCCATCGCCCACGAAGGACTTGCCTCACTAGCGGTAGATCTTCACAAAGTAGGCGATCTCCTTGCCCTTACAAACTCCTTGGTTCAACTCCACAATCTTGTCGGAGGCTCCCAAGTGACACCTAGCCAATCTAGGAGACACCACTCTCCAAGAAGTAACAAATGGTGTGTTGATGATGAACTCCTTGCTCTTGTGCTTCAAATGATAGTCTCCCCAACACTCAACTCTCTCTCACAGGATTTGGATTTGGTGGAAAGAATATTTGAGTGGAAAGCAACTTGGGGAAGGCTAGAGATCAAGATTCATATGGTAGGAATGGGATATCTTGGTCTCAACACAAGTGTAGGTGGTTCTCTCTCAAAAAAAGTAAGTTGGAAGTGTAGGTTCGTTCTGATGGCTCTCTCCACGAATGAAGAGGTGGTGGAGGGGTATATATAGCCTCCACACAAAATCTAACCGTTACACATAACTTCCCAAACTCGGTGGGACCGAATGGTTAAACTCGGTCGGACCGATTCAGCAAAGCTAGTGACCGTCAGGGTTTTTGGTGGGACCGACATGCAACTCGGTAGGACCGATATGATTAGGGTTAGGGCATAACATAATCTCGGTGAGACTGATTACACAAACTCGGTGTGACCGATTTTGGTAATAAGCTAACCAGAGAGTTGTTCAGGTAAACTCGGTGGGACCGATCGCTCATTTCAGTGAGACCAAAACATTACGAAGGGAAAACAGAGAGTTTACATTGCAATCTCGGTGGGACCGATCGCTCATCTCGGTGAGATCGAAATGTTACGAAGGGAAATAGAGAGATTACAACCCCATCTCGGTGAGACCGAGATTCCTATTGGTGAGACCGATTTGCCTAGGGTTTGTGGCACTGGCTATGACATTTGAAACTCGGTGGTGCTGGATAGGAAGAACCGGTGGGGCCGAGTTTGACATTTGGTTTAGGTCATATGTGGATGTGAGAAAGTAGTTGAGGGTTTTGGAGCATATCACTAAGAATTTTGAGCAAGAACCTCATTAAGCAACACCTTATCCCTCCTTGATAGTATTGGCTTTTCCTATAGACTCAATGTGATCTTGGATCACTAAAATGGAAAATTTAGAGTCTTGAGCTTTGAGCTTGAGCCAATCCTTTGTCCTTAGCATTTTGAGGGGTCCACTTTTCTCATCCAGGCCATGCCAATCATTGAGCTTTCCTGAGATATTAATCTTGAAATAGCATTAGCTCAATGAGCTATATGTTGTTAGGAATTACCAAAACCACCTAGGTATAGTTGCACTTTCACTATACGATATGCCATGCTGTGTACCAGACCTATTGTGTACCTTGCCATGAGTTTGGCAAGGGGGTACAACAGTAATCCAGGAGTAGATCACTGGACAGTGGTCAAAATTATCCTTAGAGGACTAAGGAAATATTTCTCGGTTATGGAGGTGATAAAGAGTTCGTCGTAAAGAGTTACGTCAATGCAAGATTTTACACCGATGCAGATGAATCTCAATCTCAATCTAGATACATATTGAAAGAGGGAGCAATTAGCTAGAGTAGCTTCATGCAGAGCATTGTAGACATAGAAATTTGCAAAATACATACGGATCTAAATGTGACAGACCCGTTGACTAAACCTCTCTAGATTATTAGTACTCTTTGGGTGTTAATCACATAGCGATGTGAACTAGATTATTGACTCTAGTGAACCCTTTGGGTGTTGGTCACATGGCGATGTGAACTATTGGTGTTAAATCACATGGCGATGTGAACTAGATTACTGACTCTAGTGCAAGTGGGAGACTGATGGAAATATGCCCTAGAGGCAATAATAAAGTTGTTATTTTATTTCCTTATATCATGATAAATGTTTATTATTCATGCTAGAATGTATTAACCGGAAACTTGATACATGTGTGGATACATAGAGAAAACACTGTGTCCCTAGTAAGCCCCTGCTAGACTAGCTCATTAATCAAAGATGGTTAAGTTTCCTAACCATAGACATGTGTTGTCATTTGATGAATGGGATCACATCATTAGGAGAATGATGTGATGGACAAGACCCATCTGTTATCTTAGCATAATGATCGTTAAGTTTTATTGCTACTGCTTTCTTCATGACATATATGTATTCCTTTGACTATGAGATTATGCAACTCCCGGATACCATAGGAATACCTTGTGTGTTATCAAATGTCACAATGTAACTGGGTGATTATAAAGATGCTCTATAGGTATCTCCAAAGGTGTTTGTTGGGTTGGCATAGATCGAGATTAGGATTTGTCACTCAGAGTATCGGAGAGGTATCTCTGGGCCCTCTCGGTAATGCACATCATGATAAGCCTTGCAAGCAATGTGACTAATGCGTTAGTTGCAGTATGA
The DNA here is from genome assembly GCF_002162155.2 of Triticum dicoccoides. Lineage (NCBI taxonomy): Eukaryota > Viridiplantae > Streptophyta > Magnoliopsida > Poales > Poaceae > Triticum > Triticum dicoccoides. The sequence goes on from NC_041384.1 coordinate 385,763,237, forward strand.
TGCATTATGGAACGAGTAAAGAGACTTGCCGGTAACGAGATTGAACTAGGTATGAAGATACCGACGATTGAATTTCGGGCAAGTAACATACCGATGACAAAGGGAATGACGTATGTTGTCATTACGATTTGACCGATAAAGATCTTTGTAGAATATGTAGGAACCAATATGAGCATCCAGGTTCCGCTGTTAGTTATTGACCGGAGAGGTGTCTCAGTCATGTCTACATAGTTCTCGAACCCGTAGGGTCCGCACGCTTAATGTTCGATGACGATTTTGTATCATATGAGTTATGTGATTTGGTGACTGAATATTGTTCGGAGTCCCGGATGAGATCACGGACATGACAAGGAGTCTCAAAATGGTCGAGAGGTAAAGATTCATATATCGGACGATAGTATTCGGACATCGGAAGTGTTATGGGGGTGCCGGGTACATATCGGGTCACCGGAAGGGGTTCCGGGCAACCCCCGGCAACCCCCGGCAAGCTATATGGGCCTAATGAGTCAAGAGGGGAAACACACCAGCCACAAAGGGGCTGGTGTACCCCCCCCCCATATGGGCTAGCCAAATTGGGGAAAGAAAGGGGAAGAAGGAAAGGAAAAAGGGAATAGGATTCCCCCTTCCCCCTCTTCCCTTCCTACTCCGAATAGGAATAGGAAAGGGGGAGGCCGAATCGGGAGAACCCCAAGTAGGATTCCTCCTACTTGGGGCGCCCCCTTGGATGCCTCTCCTCCCCTCTAACAAACATTGTTAGCCGTGTGTGGCGCCCCCTCCATAGTTTACGCCTCCGGTCATATTCACGTAGTTCTTAGGCGAAGCCCTGTGCGGATCACTTCACCATCACTGTCACCACGCCGTCGTGCTAATGGAACTCTCCCTCGACACTTTGCTGGATCAAGATTTCGAGGGATGTCATTGAGATAAACGTGTGCAGAACTCGGAGGTACCGTATGTTCGGTACTTGATCGGTCAGAACGAGAAGAAGTTCGACTACATCAACCGCGTTGTCAAACGCTTCCGCTTTCGGTCCACGAGGGTACATGGACACACTCTCCCCCTCTCGTTGCTATGCATCTCCTAGATAGATCTTGCGTGATCGTAGGATTTTTTTTGAAATTGCATGCTACGTTCCCCAACACGCACAATGCAAGATGTCGTGATTCCACTAGTGGTGCCCTTGAAGGCGGTGACCGAACCTTTACAAACAAGGTTCGGACAATCTCCACAACTTAATTGGAGGCTCCCAACACCACCATGAAGCTTCACCATAATGGTCTATTGCTCCGAGGTGACCTCTTCCGTCTAGGGTGCTCAAACACCCAAGAGTAACAAGATCCTCAAGGGATTAGTTGGGGAATCAAATATCTCTTGGTGGAAGTGTAGATCGGGGCCCTCTCAACCAAAACCTAGAAAATCAACAAGTTTCATTGGCTAGGGAGAGATATCGGGCGAAAATGGAGTTTTGAGCAACAATGGAGTTTGGGGGATAAGAGGCGAGTCTTCTTGGAGATGAAGACCCCTATATATAGTGGGAACAAATCCAACTGTTTTTCTATCCACAACCTGCAAACAAGCGGTACTACCGCCTGGGCGGTAGTTGCAATAATATAGTGTGGGGGCTAAGTACACCGAGGCGGTAGTGCCGCCAGAGTGGTACTACCGCTCACCCAAGTGGTGCTACCACTTAGGGTGAAGTATTCAGGAAGCAGCGGTGGTAGGGCAGAGTACGGCGGCAGTACTGGCGCGCTACTTCCGCTGAGCTCAAATAGACAACATAACACCCAATATAAGCGGTAGTACACATGGTACTGGATCAATGGAAGTACCGCTTACAAGTGGTACTACCGCTGGGTAGCCTTAGGAAAAGTTTTCAGAAAAACAAGGTGGAACTCGAGTGAAGCAAGAAGGAAGGTGGGTGCAAATGGAAGATGTGTATATGATGATTCCACCCAAACCTTTTCGATGTGGAACCGCTCTTAATAGTACAGTTTTCCTACGACTCAAGTCCATCTAAAAAGAAACGTAGGAAAAATAAATGCCTTGACTTTATATCTCCGAGGGGCACGAATTGTGTTCTGCCATAAGATATATTATCTGAAAGGCTGAATCCACATGATTAGTCTGCAAATGCATTGTCATTAATCACCAAAACCACTAAGGGATAAATATGCCCTTACAATCTCCCCCTTTATGGTGGATTGATGACAACATGGGATTTGCATAAAGGATAAGAAGAGATAATAAGCAAACCCAACATCTACAAAATATAGACGCGCTCCCCCTAGATGTGTGAACTATTTAGGTATGCTTTTGGAATGCAAAGCATACGCGCTAGGATCAACACTCCCCCTATATGTTATAGACAAGGCAACACTTGCAACAACATAATATGAGAGATAGGCATGGATGCAAGTGATAGCATGTGAGCATAAAGATAAGGGCACAAGTTAGACATAATCTCACAAACTAATAGTACTTGACATAAAGATATAGATAAGATAGCATATGTCTCACACCATATAGAGAAGGACTCCAGGTCTCACAAACACAAACCAAAGCAAGTGATAAAAGAGTTCATGAGCAAAGAAAACAAAGGAAAATAAGACGCACTCGTGACTCGGCTAATCCCTAAACTCTCCCCCCTTTGGCATCCAGACACTAAAATGGCAAAGAGCACTACTACGGTCCAAGGTGGTAACATCACTCCATGTCGCCATTATCAACGTGCTCCTCCTCCTCGTGATTCTTGGACTCCTCATCTGCAACAGTAGGCTGATCATCATCTGAATCCGTCCACTTGCTATTCTTCAAGACCCACTCCTCTGAAGTGATCCTATCCTCTGAACCGCTGGTGGCCTCCAAGCCAAGGTGCCTCATGATAGCCTTCTCGCGACTGTGGGCCTTCTTCTCTTCCACGTGAGCCTTGTATTGGCCATGCACTTGGATACAGAAAAAGTTTCTTCATCTTCTTCTTGATCTTAGAAGCCCAAGATGTATCCTCGACGAAAGGCTCATAGTCTGGCTCGTCACCTCCCTTAGACTCCACCTTAGGAGCCCCCATCTCAGGAGCGGCGGGAGTGCCCCAATTCTCCTTCTTCCTCAGCCGGATTACCTCATGAGAAATGAGATCACTAGTAAGGAACATCTCATCCGGAAAAGTACAATCCCATGTCTCCTCAATGAGCTTCATCAAATAGGGAGCCATAAATGGGACACTTGCATCCGCGAGGTAAGAGTGAACCTCATCCAAATTCCCAATGCGTGGGAAAAGTGTGATCCTCAAGATACGATGCATAATGTCTAGGAAGGGGCTCAACTCATAAGTCTTGTTGCCAGTGGTGGAAGAAATCTTTTCCTTACAATAGCGATGGAGCATGGACTTATGTGTGGCTGCTTCCTCCTTATGAGGGCGCAACACAATGGGGTTCTTGAGCTCCTCATCATTGTAGCTCAAGCTTTCCACAAGTTTTGTAGTCAGAACTCTTCCATTGGTCATCCATGTGAGGGTCTTCTCAGGATCAGTAGCAAAGTGGAACATGGCATAGAATTGGACCACAAGCTCTGCATCAAATTCTTTGTTGAACGAGATGATCCTGAGAATGCCAAGCTGTGCATAGAGAGCCAGAGCTTCTCCAAAGTAGTTAGGATCCTTCTCCAAGTGACTAGTATCAATAGACCTGACATTCACAAACAAGTTCTTCTTTCCCTTGAGCACGTCAAGATAGATGGAGCGTTGTTTCTTGTTCCAGAAAGGACGGTTGATAAGAGAGGAATCTTGCTCATGATGATATGGATTGCGGTGGCAAATAGCATAGAACTCCTTAGCAGACAACTCATTCATGGACTTGGCTTTCTCCTTTTGCTTGCTGGCAATTTTCTTGGTCCATTGCTTGGATGGACCACTAGAACCGGTACTTGTTTCATCTGAGGTGTGCAAGCGCTCGGAGCCGCCTTGGTAGTCTAGATTCTTGCAGCGAGCTTGGTGATCAGCGCTACTATGCCTCTGGACTAGTTTGCCACATCGCGGCAGTAGAGCGCGGTAGTACCGTTGTTGCGTTACTGCTGCCGTACTATGCCCTACCATCGTTGCTTCTTGTATACTGCACCCTAAGCGGCAGTACCATTGGGGCGAGCGGCAGTACGGCTCCGGCAGCACTACCACCTCGGGGTACATCACCCGTGCACTATATTACTAGAGCTATCGCCTAGGTGGTAGTACCGCTCCTGGAGCGATAGTACCTCTTGTTTGCAGGTTGTGGACAGAAAAACAGTTGGATTTGTTCCCACTATATATAGGGGGTCTTCTTCTCCAAGAATACTCGCA
>NC_041384.1:385767861-385858792 GCF_002162155.2 Triticum dicoccoides
GTTGCTCAAAGCTCCATTTTCGCCCGATCTCTCTCCCTAGCTAACAAAACTTGTTGATTTTGTAGGGTTTGGTTGAGACGACCCCGATCTACACTTCCACTAAGAGATATTTGATTCCCCCCACTAATATTTTGTGGATCTTGTTACTATCTTGGGTGTTTGAGCACCCTAGATGGAAGAGTTCGCCTTGGAGCCAATCCATTGTGGTGGAGCTTTGTGGTGGAGTTGGGAGCCTCCAACTAAGTTGTGCAGATTGCCCCAACCTTGTTTGTAAAGGTTTGGTCGCCGCCTTCAAGGGAACCACTAGTGGAATCATGGCATCTTGCATTGTGCGAGGGTGTGAGGAGAATACGGTTGCCCTAGTGGCTTCTTGGGAGCATTGTGCCTCCACACAGCTCCAACGGAGATGTACTTCCCCTAAGGGAAGGAACTTCATAACACATCCTCGTCTTCATCGGCACTACTAGTGGTTATGTCTTACCTTTACTTTGTGCAAGCTTGTATTGTGTTGTATCATTTCCTTGCTTGTGTGGTTGTTTTTGTTAGCATCATATAGGTTGTTCACCTAATTGCATATCTAGACAACTATTTGTTGCTTAATCTAATTTCTAAAGAAAATCTAAAAATTGGTAGTTGCCTATTCACCCCCCCCCCTCTAGTCAACCATATCTATCCTTTCAATTAGTATCAGAGCCTCGTCTCTTTTTAAGGGCTTAACCGCCTAAAGAGTATGGTTGATGATTGGACAAGTGGGGATGGACTACCTGCGGCCGAGGCAGTGGCCACGGTCACTCGAGAGGACTTAAATGAGGCTATTGCCTCACTTAAAACCTCTATGACAATCGAGGTTAAATCCTTGTTGAAATAATTGCTTGAGGGTCTCAAACTTCCCTACCGATCCCTTGCAAGTGGTTAAACCCACCACCTCAGAGTCAGATGCCAACTCCAGCAAGGAGGCGGCTAATAGTGAAAAGCCTATTACTCCTCAAGGAAATAATGGGACAGGCATCCATCCCGCGATTGCCCCTCCCCTGGACTATGGGGGACCGGACCATGCACCTCATATCAACCATCTTGGTCCTCCTCCTAAGCTTGTGTTAAATGATTTTCCTAATTGGGTTTTTTATATCAAGTCTCCTCTGAATCACAACTCAACACATCTTTGGAGAATCATTGAACAAGGCTTCTACCCGCATGATCCAAACAACTTCACTCCAATAGAAGAATTGGACAATCAATACAACCACTCCATATTGTTCATTCTTCAACCAGGCCATGTCCTCTGTGATCCATCAAAGATTGGACTTCCACACCTTCTCCTCTAGCGATGTGTTGGATGAGTTTATTGCTATGAACATCTTGAACAAGACCACCGACAACGCTCTAGCTCATGTCCAACGGTCGAAAAATCCTCACCCAACCTAGCTTTGAAGGCCAAGGCTATCCTGGAAGAAGAAGAAGAAGAAGAAGAAGAAGAAGAGGAGGAGGAGGAGGAGGAAGAGAGTTGCCCCGAAGACACAAAATATGCTTACCATGAGCACATGGCTCTTGTATGAAGGCAATTTTGGGGCAACAAGAGAAACTCAAGGCCCAACTTCTCCAAGAACAACTCAAGTGGCTCCAAGGGCAAGCAACGTGTGAGTACATGCTATAATTGTGGCAATGTGAGCCACATTATGGTGGATTTCTCCTATGAGAAGAGGGAAGACAATGGTGGAAAGCTCATTCGCAAAGACAAGGCCAAGTCCTTCCCCAACAAGAACAACTTCACCAAGAGGGTGCCACAAAAGGGGTCAGTGGTGCATGAAGGGTACATATCCTATGATGATGATCAAGATGATGCTCCCCAAATGCCTATTGAAGAGCTAATGACCGAGAAGTTTGAGATGTCTATGATGGGAAAGGTGAAGTTCTTTCTTGGGTTTGAAGTCAAGAAAATAAGAGAAGGAATGTTCATCAACCAAGACAAATATACCCAAGACATGCTCAAGAGATTCAAGCTAGTTGATGTCAAGCCGGCCAAGACTCCAATGCCAACCAAGTGCCAACTTGACATTGATCCTAATTGTCGTGGAATTGTCACGGCAGATGTCTTGGTGTGAGGACTTAGTCATGGAGCCATCGCGATGAGGTTAGCTTAAAGGGGTTAATCAGGATAAAGGACACGAGGAGTTTATACTGGTTCGGCCCCTTACGATGAAGGTAAAAGCCTAGTCCAGTTTGTAGATGGTATTGCTAGGGTTTCGATGAGCAGGGAGCGAATACGCTTGACCCGGCTCTCGATCTGTTGTTTCCTATCCTAAGCCGCCGCTAGGTTGTCCCCTTATATACACGGGTTGACGCCCTGCGGGCTACAGAGTCCCGGCCGGCTTATACAACGTATCCGGCTCGGTGACTTTTCTTACATGCCTTACAATACAAGTTTACATACATGGTGGTTTATATCCATGGGCCTTAAACCGCCTTTGGGTCTGGGCCCTCTACCAAGCCTATCTATGAACCGCCATATGATCTTGGGCTTCATTGTGATGAATCGTCATAGGGATAACCCAGCCCCTCCTGGGCGGGTCATACCTAATAGTTATATCTCCAACATTAGGCCCCAGGTTGACTTGAACTTGTTCATGTCAATCTTCAACACTTAGAAAAAATCCTTCCTCGTCTGTTGTGAAAATCTTATAACCCGCCATGACATCATCTCCAAGAATTTCGGAAACCTGCCACGACATCATCTTTAACGGATCTTTATCTTAATGTCTTTCTGAAAATCGAGGCGTCTAATTAGCTGGATAACCATCATTTGGCCTCCTCGTCTTTCGCGCCTGCCTGTTTTTCTGTTTCCTTATAAATAGAACCATAGAGTCATCTTTCATTCTTCTCCTTCTCCTTTCGTCCTCCTCATGACACACAGACCCGCACGAGCCTCGCCGCCGTCGACCTCCGTCTCCAACCTCAACTCCGGCCGCTGCATCGCCCTGAATAGACCGGAAAACTGTGGCGCCACTCCGCTGTCCTAACAGCAACAGTAAGCCCTCTTTTCTTCATCATAGATCTGTCATTAGGTTTTGCTGGTGTTCGTCGGTGTTCCTCAGCATTTTTCGTCGCCCTTATCTCTTCTTATTTAGTTCTAGGGATTAGATCCAAAAACCATATGAATCTTGTGTGGCAGTAGTTCAGCACTTATTCTTGACATTGAAATATATCCCCACCGCGACAGATCTCCTCTAGGGCACCTCTGCTTTGCCGCTGTCACCTCTGTAAATTTTGACTTTATTTCCTTTTTCTGAATAGTGATAGATCCAAATTTGCAGCCTCAACCTGTGGAACCTATTTATCCTAACACTTTAGCAAATTATAACCTTGATAAATCTTGAATACCTTTAATCATGGCGGCTTATTCTGCCGGTTTATTGTTACTTCATATATCATTAGCCCTTGCTTTAAGCCGCCATTCTAAACATGCACTGTATTTGTTAACTTGTATCCCACCAATTAATCTGAGCCGGCAAATTATTTCCTTCTAGGCTTCCTTTTCACCATGCCGCCAAAGACGATGACGACTTGTAACTGGGTTCCTTCCATCGTCACCGAGAGCACCTTGAAAGATTTTGTCACTGTTAGATACTTACAAGAAAAAAGTGTCATGCATTATCGTGCTCCTGACCCGGCTGAAAAGAAACCTCAGCCAAAAGATGGTTAAGTTATTGTCTTTGCGGATCATATGAACTGAGGCTTCTCGCCGCCTAACTCAAAATTCTTTAGGGATGTTCTGCACTTCTTCAGACTTCATCCGCAAGATATTGGACCCAATTACATATCAAATATCCGTAACTTCCAAGTTTTTTGTGAAGTATATCTTCAAGAAGAACCTAGTGTCGAGCTCTTCAGGGAATACTTCTACCTGAACCGCCAGAATGAGTACACCAATGGTCCTAGCTTGGAACTTGGCGGCATTTCAATTCAACGCAGATGAAATGCCATCTTCCCTCAAGTAGTCCTGCCAAGCCATCCCAAGGACTGGAATCAAACATGGTTCTATTACAAAGATACCTCGCCGTCTGATGAAAATCCGATGTCGGGTTATCATGCTGAGCGTCTCGACACAAAGTACCAACTCCCTGATAAACTTACCCCTGTCGAACGCAAAAAACTTGTTCCTACAATCAGAAGAGTTCAAGCCTTGCTAGGGAATGGTTTAACCGAAGTCGACCTAATCTGTTGCTGGGTCGCATGGCAGATCATACCTTTAAGCTGCCGATCCGGCTTGATGTGTACATATACCGGAGGAACGGATGATCCCTTACGTCATATCTCTCTGCACCTGACTGAAGAGAGCATCATTGAGATGGCAACCACACTTGTAAACGGCAAATATGAAGCTGCAGCCAAGTGGGTTTGAACCCTTTCTGCAAGCTTAATCCGGCGCCAGAGGTAAATCTTTTGACTTCTTTTTCCTTTGGCAGTTTAAACATTGCATGGACTTCAACATGTTATCCTTCTACAGGCTAAATCTGACTTCTGGAAGGCCAAATATGACCATGAGGCTGCCAAAAAGGCTAAAGCTGCTGCGAGATCCGCCAAAAAGACCGTCAGAAAGTCTAAGAAGAAACCAAGTGCCTCTGAATTGCTTAAGCTGGATGATACCTCTGAGTCGGATGTAGGCCTTGACTCTCTTGGCTTGTTTTTTAACAACCTTATTGACACTGACTATTGCCAGGATGACACGGGGGCCAGCCAGGCAGTTGAAGAAGAGGTAACTATTATTTCCTCTGACTCAGAACCAGAAACTTTGATGGGTAACCCGAAAAGTAAGGTTTTCATGCCCCTTGGCTTATTTAAATCCTCATTTTCTTTTGAAACGACAGCAACATGAGAGCCACCGCCAGACCCGGACCGGTGGAGATGACGATTTATCCTCCGCCTTACCGAACACTCCTCGGAAATGCCAAAATGAGGTTCTTTTTAACCTTAACCCTTGTATTTAGCAACGAGTTACTTTTGTTAATCACTCAATTCCATCCTTGCAGGAAATTTCCCGTTCCTCCTCTGGCGACTCATCACAAGCTCAACTGCCGGCTTTCAAGACTGCCCCTGGGTAATAATAAATATCTTTCTTCTGTACCTTTATACCTTTATCATTGTACTAACTTATCCAAACTCTTTTAGCGGTCAAGCAAAGCCAAAAAAGCAAAGGTGACAAAGTTGAACGAGGATCCAAAAGCTGCTGAACCGGATCAGCCGACCCTTGTAAGAACACCCTGAACAACCAGAAGATCCTGCTGTCAACGCTCGACTGGATTTACCTGAGCCGTCTGTTGACGAAACCACTATTGATCCATCGATTACTGAACCGTCAAGCTCAGCTAACCCGCCAGAGACTCATGGTGATGATGTTTTGATCACTGGCACCAGATTCATTCAGCCGGTGAATCCAACTGTACTAGCAAGACACTCCACCAAACAAGAAGTCATGGAAAGATAGAAAGTGAGGTTTGATATCTCCCACTATGCTCACCTGAGTATTAGTGAAGTTTTATCTGGATATGTCAGTCAAGTGCATTCTGGCCGTGACTTGGAGATTGAAATGGTGAAGAAAATGCACCAGAAGTATGAGGTACGTCATCCGGCTTATATCTATATCCTGCCAGCCCCCAAGTCTTCTAATTATGGTCAACTTAAATAATCTGTAGACTAGAAATGTTTATAAGCTTCTGTTCTAGACTCTCTCCAAGTCCGGTTAAAAAAATTAAACCGGATTGTGATGATAGCATAATTTTGCATCTGTAGTCCCCAAGGGCCAGTTTAATCAATATGAATGAGCCGGTCCTATTAGTTGTTATGTAAAGGACCAAAAGTTAACTGCATATCCCTCATGAGTCGGCTGGGACTGTCAATAGCACACCCGGCTCATCGTTAACAAGAAAAACAAGAAATATACATTAGCCCCCAAGTGCCAAGTGTTATTGCTTGCAAAGCACTTGGGACTTTTTAGAAAGAGCCAATTCCTTTGAAAAATTTCATTGACAGACATTAGCCCCCAAGTGCCAAGTGTTGTTGCTTGCAAAGCACTTGGGACTTGTATTTTGTAATCTGCCACTTAACAAACTTATGCTATATGTAGGCTGCGACCACAGAACTGGAAACTCAATTGTCCGAGGCCAAGACCCAGCTGGCGGCTCAGGAGACTGAGACAAAAAAGGCTGAATCGAAATTCCAGTTGAGTGTGTCTGAAGCAGAAAAAATGAAGACCAGCTTTACTGCGGAGAAAGAGGCTTGGGCTAATGAGAAGACTGCCTTGACGCAGCGTGCTGAGAAAGCCGAGGCAGCTCTGGAAGAGGTTACCGCTGAACTCACCAGTTTAAAGAGCAGTGTGCCTCAGATGGTTTCTGCAATCTTCGGTAAATCACCTTGTTATTTACTCAAAGTGGGTATTTTCCATCATAATATAAGCCGCCACTTAACCAATTGCGTAAACTTTACAGGTCCCAGGAGTAGCAATCTGAGCCGAGATACACTGGTAAAGCTTAAGGCGGTTTACACGCTTGTTGAGCAGTTATACACTAGAGCTCAGCGGACTCTTGCCACTATCTCCCCAGCGAATCAAGGACCAAATCTGTTAAGTGATGTCTTGAAGAAGCTGTCCATCTTGCCCACTAGGTTCCAAGAAATCAAGCGATCTTGTGCTAGAGCCAGAGTTGTGACAGCCTTGAGCCGTGCCAAAGCTTGGGTACCGGAATTAGACCCGGCAGACGTAGCCAGTGGGTATCCTAGTCTTAAGGAAGATGGAACCCCTTTTGACCAAGAAGACTTTGCTGCCTATGTCAAGGAGATCCTCCCTCATGCAACGATCATTGCCGAAGAAACCAACCTCACCAAGTATCAGCCGGGTTATGATGCAGACAATCAGAAGATGCCGACCCCTTCATATAAAGTGATGGACTTAATTCCGCCCATTCGTAAGCACACTTTCGCCCCTGATATTGAACCGTCTGATTTGATTGATGATGAAGCTGAATTTGTCGCCTTGCATGGCTTTGATTGGTCCAAACCCAACTTCCAAATAGTGGAGGAGGAAAACGAACCAGCGAGGGATGAAGCACAACCTTCGAGTCAGCCAGGCCAAGATTCATGAACCGGGGCCGGTTTATCATCTGCTGATTGCGAGACTTTGAAAACAATTATCCTTGTGGGTACCAAGCACCTTGTAATAGGCTAGCTTTAGAAACTTTATGTTGCTATGCCATCGTGCATATTTTGTTGTTTATGATACTTGTTTATTCGCTATGCGAAGATATGCCATATATGCTTGATGATATTATCAATTTTGAATATGTTCCTGCATATAACAGATGAAAAGTGTCCTGGCGGTTTACCGCTGGACGGGTTATAAGGCCCCAATATGAACTTATCATGATTTATAACCAAGATAATAATCATATATGATTAAGAATATGTCATACCTATGACATTTGATCACACTTGTTGGTTTACCAAGCCAGTGCAGCAAGGGTGATAGCCCAAAGCTCCAAGCACTGGTAATAATCAGAGATTACCGGCTTACGAACAAAGCCGAACCGGGTTGATAAACACCGGAAATTATCTTTATTTCATACTGGCGACTTATAGTCAAAAACCAGGTCGGGTCAATAAACACCGGATATTATCGCATACTAGCAACTTATAGTCAAAATCAGGTCGGGTCAATAAACACCGGTGAATTATAATCATAAAATTTTATAAACTTTATCAACTAAACCTCAAAAGAAAGAATCTGCTAAAAACACATGAGAAGCGGGGCTTTTCATGGGCTGCCAGGCCGAAAACGAGGCTTTTCATGGGCTGTCAGGCCACCGAGTTAAACCATTTTACAAACCTTATAAGATGGACCTCACATTAACCAATCATCGTTTTAACTTTGACAAGTTCAGGGTCTGCATAAGATTGACTTGTCAAACGTTCGGCGGGTCTTTCCAGGATTATCTGGGCGGAGTGACTTACTTAAAAAGGCAGGATAACCCGGGGTTTTAGGTGAATATACCTGGCTTCTAAGCCTGGATTTTATAGCCTATCACAAGGTTACAGACTCTTTGTTCTTTAGAACAAAAGATCCCCCAAGCAATATTTTGAGATGTGCTCAAGGCGTACCTATGTTTGAGTTGTGCTTTTGGAACAGACTCTTTTTGGTCCCTTTAACCTGGGTAGCAAGACCCCAAGTTTTATTTATGTGGCTTATAAGCCGGATCAAAGGGTAATCATAACTTTACTGTATAAAGAAGAATCCCCCATGTAACCAAAGACTCATTTTTAAAGAGGAAAAAACGACAGAGGCCCTGCTTTAGCAGGGATGCCGGCTTTATTATATCAATCATAATATATATATTGTCAAAATATGTACATTGGAAGAGCCAGTGGCTCAAGTGTAGTAAGGCCGAAGATGAGCAATATTCCACGGCCGACGGGTCTCTTCCTCCGACGTGCGTGAATCCTGGTGGTCTCGAACATCGATAAGGTAATGTGACCCATTATTCAGATTCTTGCTAACCACAAAGGGTCCTTCCCAAGGTGGGGATAACTTATGCATATCAGTCTGATCCTAGATAAGCCGGAGCACCAGATCGCCTTCTTGGAAAGTTCTGGTTTTAACCCGACGGGTGTGGTAATGGCGCAGACCTTGCTGGTAAATCGCTGAACGAGCTGTTGTGATGTCACGCACTTCATCCAACAGGTCAAGTGCTTCCTGACGTGCCTTTTCATTGTCAACTTCAACATAAGCCGCCACTCGAGGTGAGTCATGACGGATGTCACTAGGGAGAACCGCCTCTGCTCCATAAACCATGAAGAAAGGCGTGTATCCCGTAGATCTATTAGGGGTGGTATTGATGCTCCATAACACGGAAGGTAACTCCTCCACCCAACAACCCGGTGTTCTCTGTAGGGGAACCACAAGACGGGGTTTGATTCCTTTCAAGATCTCTTGATTGGCTCTCTCCACTTGACCATTAGATTGAGGGTGAGCCACTGACGACACATCAAGTCGAATGTGCTCACGATGACAAAATTCTTCCATAGCACCTTTAGAGAGATTAGTGCCATTGTCTGTTATGATGCTGTGTGGAAAGTCAAAATGGAAGATCACCTTCTTCATGAATTGAACCGTCATTGCTGCATCACACTTACTGGCTGGCTCTGCCTCTATCCACTTAGTGAACTTATCAATCTCCACCAAAAGGTGGGTCTTCTTATCCTTGGATATTTTGAAAGGTCCAACCATATCAAGCCCCCAAACTGCAAATGGCCAAGTAATTGGAATCATCCTCAATTCTTGAGCCAACACATGAGCTCGTCGTGAGAATTTTTGACATCCAACACATCGTCTAACCAGGTTCTCCGCATCAGCATGAGCTATTAGCCAATAAAATCCATGACGAAAAGCTTTATCCACAAGAGATTTTGAACCGGCATGATGACCACAGTCTCCTTCATGAATCTCACGCAAGATCTCACAGCCCTCCTCTGGAGAAACACAACGTTGAAATGCTCCTGTGACACTGCGATGATGTAACTCTCCATTAACAATTGTCATTGACTTAGACCGCCGGGTTATCCTCCTAGCTAAGGTTTCATCCTCACGTAACTCGCCTTGGGTTATATAAGCCAAATAAGGAACTTTCCAATCTGTAATTACATGAAGAGCCGCCACCAACTGAGCCTCTGGGTCAGGGATAGCCAAATCCTCCTCTGTAGGTAACTTGACCGACGGGTTATGTAAAACATCAAGAAAAACATTAGGCGGCACCGGCTTACGTTGAGAGCCCAACCGGCTTAAAGCATCCGCTGCTTCATTTTTCCTCTGATCAACATGCTCAACTTGATAACCCTTGAAGTGACCAGCAATAACGTCCACCTCTCACCGATAAGCTGCCATGAGTGGATCCTTAGAATCCCAAGTACCAGAGACTTGTTGTGCCACCAAGTCTGAGTCGCCGAAGCACCTAACCCGGCTTAAGTTCATCTCCTTAGCCATCCGAAGACCATGGAGCAAGGCCTCATACTCAGCTACATTGTTAGTGTAAGGAAACATTAAACAGAGAACATAACAAAATTTATCACCTCGAGGGGAAGAAAGCACAACTCCATCCCCCGAGCCTTCCAACTGTTTGGACCCATCAAAGTGAATAGTCCAATATGTGTTATCTGGCTTTTCCTTGGGCATCTGCAGCTCTGTCCGATCATTGATGAAATCCACCAGCGCCTAAGACTTGATGGATGTGCGAGGCACATACTTTAACCCATGAGGTCCAAGCTCAATATCCCATTTAGCAACCCGGCCAGTTGCTTCCTTGTTTCTGATGATATCTCCCAAAGGAGCAGAGCTAACCACAGTGATGGGATGACCCAGAAAATAATGTTTAAGCATCCGGTTGGCCAAGAACACTCCATATACAAGCTTCTGCCAATGTGGATATCTCTGCTTGGACTCAATAAGCACCTCACTGATATAGTAAACCGGCCTTTGAACCGGATGGTCCTTGCCTGCCTCCTTCCTTTCTACCACAATGGCTACACTGATAGCTCGGCTATTAGCAGCCACATATAATAACAAAGGCTCCTTATCAACAGGGGCAGCAAGTACGGGCGGCTCAGCCAGCTGTTTCTTCAAATCCTCAAACGCTTCATTAGCAGCATCGCTCCAGACAAAATTATCTATCTTTTTCATCATTTGATATAGAGGGATAGCCTTCTCTCCCAACCGGCTTAATGTTGCAATACGGCCCGCCAGACGTTGCACATCATTGACACACACCGGCTTAGCCAGAGAAGTAATGGCCTTGATTTTCTCGGGATTAGCTTCAATGCCCCTGTTAGACACCAGAAAACCCAAGAGCTTGCTTGCCGACACACCAAAAACACACTTGGCTAGGTTAAGCATCATCTTATAAACCCTGAGATTATCAAAGGTTTCCTTCAAATCATCTATCAATGTCTCTTTCTCTCTGGACTTCACCATAATGTCATCCACATAAGCATGAACATTATGCCCAATCTGATTATGAAGGCAATTTTGCACACATCTCTGATAAGTCGCCTGGGCACTCTTGAGCCCGAAAGGCATAGATACATGGCAGAAGGATCCAAAGGGAGTTATGAAAGTTGTCTTCTCCTGGTCCTTAACTGCCATCTTGATCTGATGATAACCAGAATAAGCATCCAAAAAACTCAGACGCTCACAACCGCCGTTGCATCAATAATCTGATCAATACGAGGGAGAGCAGAAGGATCAGCCGGACAAGCCTTGTTCAAATCCGTGTAGTCCACACACATACGCCAAGTGTCGTTCTTCTTAAGTACCAGCACCGGGTTAGCCAACCACTCAGGATGGAATACTTCGATGATAAACCCAGCTGCCAAGAGTCGAGCTACTTCCTCTCCGATGGCCTTCCGTCTCTCCTCATTAAAGCGGCGAAGAAACTGTTTGACCGGCTTAAACTTTCGATCAATATTAAGAGTGTGCTCAACGAGTTCTCTCGGTACACCCGGCATGTCTCAAGGCTTCCATGCAAAGATGTCCCGATTCTCACGGATGAACTCGATGAGCGCGCTTTCCTATTTCAGATCCAGATTAGCACTGATGATGAACTGATTGGATGAATCGCCAGGAACAAAATCAACCATCTTGGTATCATCTACTGATTTAAACTTTAAAACCGGATCATGCTCTGTGGTTGGCTTTTTCAAAGTTGTCATATCTGCCGGATCAACATTGTCCTTGTAAAATTTTAACTCCCCCATTGCACAAACCGACTCAGCATAAGCCGCATCACCTTCTTCACATTCCAAAGCTATCTTACGGCTCCCATGCACCGTAATGGTTCCTTTGTGACCCGGCATCTTGAGCTGCAGATACACGTAACATGGCCGTGCCATGAACTTGGCATAAGCCAGCCATCCAAATAGAGCATGATATGGGCTGTGGATCTTGACCACTTCAAAGGTCAATGTCTCTGACCTAGAGTCATGATCATCTCCAAAGACAACTTCCAGAGCTATCTTACCAACTGGATATGCCGACTTACCAGTCACCACGCCATGGAAAATAGTGTTTGACGGCTTAAGATTTTTATCAGTCAACCCCATGCAACAGAAAGTTTCATAATAAAGGATATTGATCCTGCTCCCTCCGTCCATGAGCACTTTGGTAAACTTATACCCTCCGACCTAAGGTGCGACCACCAAAGCCAAATGACCTGGATTATCAACCCGCAGCGGGTGATCTTCCCGACTCCACACGATGGGCTGCTCAGACCAGCGCAGATAACAAGGAACCGCCGGCTCAACAGCATTGACTGACCTCCTATGAAGCTTCTGATCACGTTTACACAAGCTAGTGGTAAAAACATGATAATGCCCACTGTTCAACTACTTCGGGTTACTCTGATAACCAGACTGTTGCTGCCATTGACCCCCCCTGATTACTCTGCTGGTTGTAACCACCTTGATTGCCGTGATTACCTTGATTTCCCTGGAAACCAGAGTTAGAACTGCCACCGCCATAACCCAGACCATGAAAGCCGGATACAAAACCGCCACCTGGCCCATGATTGTCTTGAAAAACATTGGAATTCTTGTACACTTTCATAATGTGACAATCTTTCCAGAGGTGCCCGGATGGTCTTTCCCTCGTACCATGTCTTGGGCAGGGCTGATTTAACATCTGTTCAAGATTGAGACCGGATCCTCCGGTCCGTGGGGGCGGTTTACCCTTGCGACCCTGACCATTATTCTATGCATTGGTGTTAGCCACAAAGTCAAAACTATTATTAAGCTTGCGCTTACCGTTGCCTCCCTGGTCGTCGGGTTATGCTGCTGCCCCTTAGCGTTGCTGCTCTTCCTTCCCTTCCCCGGCTTTTCATCATCAGACTCGGGGTCCTTGGTACTATCAGAGTCAGCATATTTAACCAGAGCCGCCATGAGCGTCCCCATGTCATTGCAATGACATTTGAGCCGCCCTAGCTTCTGCTTTAAGGGCATGAAACGACAATTGTTCTCCAACATCAACACTGCCGAGTCAACATTGATGCAATCTGACGAGTGCAAGATTGTTGAGACACGGCACACCCAATGGGTTGTTGACTCGCCTTCTTCTTGAACACAGGAGGCCAGATCCACAATTGACATGGGTTGTTTACATGTGTCTTTGAAGTTATAGATGAATCGGGCCTTTAACTTGGGCCATGACCCGATGGAATTAGCAGGGAGTCCCTTCAACCAAGTACGGGCCGTTCCTTCCAACATCAGAGGGAAATATTTAGCACATGCAGCCTCGCTGACATCTAGCAATTCCATAGCCATCTCATAACTCTCGATCCACGCCTCAGGACTTAAATTAGCGGTATAGTTAGGCACCTTACAAGGTCCTTTGAAATCCTTGGGCAGGCGCTCATTGCGCAGATCCGGCACTAAGCATGGTATGCCCAAATTTCTAAAGGTTACACCTGGCTCCACAGAAGTGGTTGGACGAACCGGAGTGGGTTGACGGGCCACATACTGTGCCGCTAACTCGGCCTCTCGACGGGCTCTTCCTTGATCCACCATATTCTAAGCATCAGCACCACTGCCCACTGGGTTATGTCCGCGCAGCGGGTTATGGTTATGTCCACTGCTTGACACCGTCGTCTCATCAAGATGTCTGCTGTAACTTCAGCTCGGGCGAGGTGTGGAGTGAATCCTATCACGACAGTAAGAATAAGCTTGTTGTTGGGTCAGTGCTGTTT
The DNA here is from genome assembly GCF_002162155.2 of Triticum dicoccoides. Lineage (NCBI taxonomy): Eukaryota > Viridiplantae > Streptophyta > Magnoliopsida > Poales > Poaceae > Triticum > Triticum dicoccoides. The sequence continues at coordinate 385,781,634 of NC_041384.1, forward strand.
GAAGAAGCTCTCTAGCCCTCCGTGTCTCGACCGCCATTGGTGGCTCACCATCCACCGGAAGAGCCGCCAGTCATGACGTCGCAGCGATTATGTTATCCAAAGGGTTAGAATAATGACCCGGTGCGTCGGCATGTGCTGCGGCGGGTTATTGTTCTGACGTGGCGGGTCCATCGTGTGTGGCTGAACTGGCGAGCCCGTCCCAGGTGCTTCGACCCAGTTTGCTAATGCCGGGTTACTGGTTCCTGCCCCTGGCATGTTAAAGAGATTCCTTGCCTCAAAAAATGAAGGCAGACGAGTCTGATGCCTCCTCCTCATGACTTCATTGGAAGCGTTCTGATCTAGCATGAGCCGGTAAGATTGTGACTGAATTCGTTGTGCTTGAGCATCCAAAGCGGCCCGCTCCTCGGCCATCCTGGTATTTTCTGCATTTAGCCCCTCCTTGGCCTGTGCTATCTCATCGCGCACTTTTGTGATCGTCGCATTATGCTGATCCTGATCCACCGGGTTAACCACCGCCATCAACAGTGTTGTCAACTTGTCCAATAAGTCGGATAAGATCTGAGCCGATGGGCGCTCAGGGCCTCCTGCCCTAGCAGCTGCCGCCGCTGCCGACCCGGAAATCAACTCCGCTGCCGTTGATGAATGTTGTATGGGCTGTGTACCGGCCATGAAGATTGCCACCCGGTTCGGCGGCTCACAAGGGTCTGGGATACTATCGCCATCGGAACAGCCCCCAAGTCGGCCGTCTGGCAGTTGATACAATGACTCTGTCTCACCGGTGTATGACTCGCCATCAGAGTAAACGATGGTCTCACCACCAGATGTTGGTCTATCCTCAGATTTTGCTCCATGGATAAAACCCACGAAGGCATGATTCATGGCAGGCCGAACCCGGGCGGGTCTCGCACACTGAGCCGTCTCGATAATGTCGGTGCAGATGTCTGGCTCAGGGCCCGGTTCACCGATCTTGCCGATGAAGACGTGAATTCCGCCGAAAGGGACCCGGTACCTATACTCAATTAAGCCAGCCTCGGGGGCCCAGCCTGCATCATCGATGTAGATCTTGCCGCGACGACTCTTGGTCATCCGGCCCACAGTGTATCCTTTGATCACTTCGAAGTTGCCCTCTAAGAACTTGAAACCGTCGTGCGATAGCCCCATGGTGGGTGCCAACTGTTGTGGAATTGTCACGGCAGATGTCCTAGTGTGAGGACTTAGTCGTGGAGCCATAGCGATGAGGTTAGCTTAAAGGGGTTAATCAAGATAAAGGACACGAGGAGTTTATACTGGTTCAGCCCCTTACGATGAAGGTAAAAGCTTAGTCCAGTTTGTAGATGGTATTGATAGGGTTTTGATGAGCAGGGAGCGAATACGCTTGACCCGACTCTCGATCTGTTGTTTCATGTCCTAAGCCGCCACTAGGTCATCCCCTTATATACACGGGTTGACGCCCTGCGGGCTACAGAGTCCCGGTCGGCTTATACAACGTATCCGGCTTGGTGACTTTTCTTACATGCCTTACAATACAAGTTTACATACATGGCAGTTTATATCCATGGGCCTTAAACTGCCTTCGGGTCTGGGCCCTCTACCAAGCCTATCTATGAACCGCCATATTATCTTGGGCTTCATTGTGATGAATCGTCATAGGGATAACCAGGCCCCTCCTGGGCGGGTCATACCTAATAGTTATATCTCCAACACTAATGGTAAAGCGGTGGAGCAAAAGGTATATCACTCCATGATTGGATCCTTGCTTTACCTTTGTGCATCTAGGTCGGATATCATGTTGAGTGTGGGAATGTGTGCACAGTTTCAAGCCGCACCTCAGGAAAATCACTATGTGGCGATCAAGCGAATCTTTTGATATTTGGCTCATGCCCCAAACTTTGGCTTATGTTACCCCCAAAGGAGAAAGCTTTGATCTCATGGGTATTCGGACTCAGATTGGGCGTGAGACCATGTGGATAGGAAGTCAACTTCCGAAGGGTGCCAATTTCATGGTTGCTCTTTAGTGAGTTGGTCTTCGAAGAAGCAAAATTGTGTATCTCTCTCCACCATTGAGGTTGAGTATGTAGCCACCGCAAGTTGTTGTGCACAATTGCTATGGATGAGGCAAACTTTAAAGCATTACAGTGTTACTTGTGACAAAGTGCCTCTTCTATGTGACAATGAAAGTGCTATCAAGATCTCCTATAATCTGGTGCAACATAGCAAGATGAAGCATATTGAGATACATCATCATTTCATCCGGGATCACATTAAGCATGGAGAGATTGATATTATCTATGTCAACACTCAAGAGCAACTAGTGAATATTTTCATGTAGGCATTGGATCAAGCGAGATTTCGCGAGTTAAGACATGAGCTAAATATCATTGATTCGAGCAATGTGGCTTGAAACTAGGCACACCCCACCGCATTCATCGTGTTAATTATCTTGTTCTAGATGTAGGCACGGACATAGGGGGAGTGTTGTTCTCTCAATGAACTCTCACTCCCCCCATTATGCATAAATAAATCAAATCTTTCACATTAGCCATTTATATGGTACTTGTGCTTCAAATATGAGTTTTGGTCATGGGCCCAAGGTTAAAATATTCGCGGTGCCATACCAATTAACTCAAACATAGGTGGCTTCGGCCACCGCCCTCTCCTTGAGAGGTGTTTGGTCAAGTTGGTTTTATTTGGTCTTGTCTAGTCTTTAGGACTTTATTTTTGCTTTGAGTCACTCCATGTTTGCTCTCCTTTGTTTGTCTTTTTTGAACTTCGAGTGTCTCTTCCCATTTGCGGGTGTTTGTGTCTTCAACCTAAGCCTTCTCACCTACAACCTCTCCTAGATGCATAAGCCATCATCCTTGATTCTCTCTTGGCAAGTTATGTCCCTACAACAGTACTACCGCTTCCTCCCACGGTACTCCCTGGCCTCCTGCCATGTTGTAGTACCGGGGCGGTACTACTGCTCCTTCGAGCAGTACTACTGCTCTGCGGTTTTGGGGGGGGGGGGTTATGAGTCGGACAGGAGGAGTTCTAACTCCCCCATATCCATTCATCTCTCTCTCCCCACGCTCTCCTCTCTCCAAGCAAAGAACTTTCCCTGGTGGCTGTCGTCGGGCCGCCGATTTCAGGCCGTCTTCCACGCTTTCAGCCGATTGGATCGATCCCCACCATATCCTCTTGCCATGCATGCCGGTATTACCCCCGTCTTCCTCTCCTACGGTTCTCTCTTTTGCATATATATCTAGGACAATATTTGTTGTATTCATCGATTTTTGGCTAAATCGAGGCATGAGTAGGACGTGGAAGACTGGTAGGGTAGGATAATCGGAGTTTGGTTGGAGAAAATTTGAATTTGACACCTCCGTAGTACCGGATCTTGCCATGACGATAGTCATTCCGCCTCGAGCGGTACTGCCGCTCTGAGCTGACAACTTCAAATCTCCTCCAATCCAACTTCATTCTTTCTATTTATTCCTTTTGGCTTATGCAATATTTTACGCCTTCTTTTCCCTCGTGTTATTTTGTGAGTCACCAAGCTCGCCGGTAGTAGCAGCGGTAGTGGATGGATGGTAGTACTGCTTGTAAGCGGTACTCCCGCTCTACTCCCGCTTAGGGTACTGAGCTCAGTGGGATCAACAGTAGCGGATCGGTGGTAGGGCAGAAGTACCGCAGGCAGTACTACCGCCCTACTTCCGCTGAGCTCAAATAGACAACAAAATGCCCAATATAAGTTGTAGTCATGTGGTACTGGATCAGCGGAAGTACCGCTTACAAGCGGTATTGCTGCTGCCTAGAGTCATACTACCGTTGGGTAGCCTTAGGATAAATTTTCAGAAAAACAAGGTGGAACTCCAGTGAAGCGAGAAGGAAGGTGGGTGCAAATGGAAGATGTGTACGTGATGATTCCACCCAAACCTTTTCGATGCGGACTCCCTCTTAATACTATGGTTTTCCTAAGACTCATGTCCACCGAAAAAGAAACGCAGGGATAACTATCTTGACTTTATATCTCTGAGGAGCATGAATCATCTTGTGCCATAAGATAGATTATCTGAAATGCTCAATGCCGATGATTGGTCTGCAAATGCATTGTCATCAATCACCAAAACCACTAAGAGAGAAATATGCCCTAACAGTTATACGTAAAAATATCTCAAGATCCGGAAAACATGATCAGCAACAACACTTGAGCTAGTCTTAGAAGCGAGACTAGGAATCTTATTTTTCCATTTATCATTCTACTCGTGCATATGAGTTTTCCACTGAATCGCATATTCCACGATCATATCAGTTATAGCATAGAATATAAACTTTAAATTATGAACACGGAAATACAATATTATTGCCTCCAGGGCATACTTCGGACACACCTTCCCCATAAAATATGTATCTGCGTGTGGAGAGTGGCCACAGACTCACTGGCTGCAAAAGAGAATGGAAGAAAATGCACATTGAAATTGGACAACACATTCAAAATCTGTGAAAGTGGAGACTGGAGATGCCTTCCATGTTGTAATTTAGTGTACAAAGACAATAGCTTTGTGATTTATCTTCATATCATAATGGTCTCTTCCTAATGAATCCTTTTTTTTCTAAAACAGGGGTTCTGATTGACATTTGTTGCTCCTTCCCCGATGTAATGGCTCGACCAGGGACATGATCATTCTTCTTCTATTGAGGGCCTAGCATCTGCACAGTGGCGTAGTTCATCACAAACGTGAAGCAAATTTCGATGAGTTTGATGAGTCTGTTTCTTTCCTCATACAAAATTTGTCCAAAATTATTATTTAAAATCCCACAACAAATTATTAGTACAAAAAATAGTGGTCCCTCTATGAAGAGGCAAACATGGCCTGAGAAATTCTCTTTGTGCATTGTCAGGAAAATTAGTACATATACTACAACCGTGTAGCTCACGAGTTGCTATGTTGACCAGAGTGCAAGGTAATTTCTTCATGCCACAAGTGTGCCTCTGCTTATTGCTCCTATATGTAGAAGCAACTATATCCCAGATGATCATGATTAGTCTATTGGAGTCTTTTTCTCACCAAAATAAATAAATCCATTGAAGTCTTCACCCCTCATATTTTTGTTTGTTTCTCCTGTACATAATATAAGAAAATATATTAGTGAACAAAGAAAAGATGTGAATCTACGATATTGCACAAAGAAAAGTTATGCAACTTTATGCTGGTTGTGCAAGTTCGTGGACTGGTACTGAATTATTTCTCAATCGTGCAAGGGTCGTCAAATGCGAAGATACTCTATACATGTGTTTACATTAGGTAAAGTGTATTCACCCTGCACATTTAAAACCAAACCGAGTAAAAACAAATCGGTCAGTTTGGTTTCCAGTTTTTAGTATGGTACACAATTTCTTTGCAATTTTAATATTTAATTTTTTTATTAACTCTGCACATTTTTTTGAACCGAAACTCATAGAACAATCGTTCTATAGTATATATATATATATATATATATATATATATATATATATATATATATATATATATATATATATTAAAAAAATGGATATGTACAAATGAAAGAGTATAAAAAACAAAAGAGAAGCAAAGAAAACTATCCAATCCCAGCTCTCCCAAAACCTAGCATTGGATATTAATTTCAGTTTAGAACTTAATCAATCCAGCTTGAAAGCAAGTCTGCAGACTTGTATTTGGCTCTATGCTTGAGTAACAGTAGGTCAGACCTCAATCTAATTTTCCATGACCGAACTGAGAAGGGTTTAGCTTGGAAGATTTTTCCCATTTCTCTGAATCCAAATGTCCAGCAACCCATGATTATGATTTCCATAGCAATGGAGCTTGGTAGAGCCTGAAGCAGGAGCAACACTTCATCATATACAGAAATGCCTCTTTGTCTAGATCCCAAAAGCGAGTCCCATCAGGTTAAAGCAAAGCTCCAGTCCTAGAACAAGTGCAAAGCAGTTTCTTCAGTGTGAGCATCACAAAGCTCACAGTTATATGAGGGTAGGTGGAATGATTTCCTTTGAAGTAGCTTTCTGGTATTGACTCTGTCATGTAGGAGCATCCAGAAAAAGACCTTGTATCTCAGAATGGTGGCATTCTTCCAGATTTTAGTGAAAAGAGGGGTAGCCTGCTCTCCTTGGGTCATCAACTTATACATCTTGATGGAAGAATACTCAGATCCCCAAGGGTAAATCCATTTGTCCATGTTATCACTCACTTTAATGTCCTGAGTAATGTCTTGTAATTCTAACAATTATTGATATGCTTGTGAAGAAAGAGGGGTGTGGAAAAATTCCATAGTGTTTTCACTTAGCAGATAATCCCTCATTGTCAAATTGGTCTTGGTGGAGAAAGAGAATAGTTCTGGGTATTTCTGCATAAGAGGACCAACACCCCAATTGTCTTCCCAGAATGAAATAGTGTTACCTTGACTAATAATTCCTTTGGTGAAACATTTGAATTGGGGTAGTAACTTGAGAATGTTTTTCCACCAGAAGGATCCAACAGGCCTGGCAGAAATAACTCCTTGGGGATAGTAAGATTCCCAGATTAGATGCACCCATGGAAGGTCGTAGTGGTGAAGAAATTTGTGAAGATGCTTCATGAGCAGACATTTGTTGTGTGTTGCAATGTGTAGACTCCAAGCCCCCCTTGGTCTTTAGGTATACATACTTTGTCCCATGAAATCAGTGTAGTACCTTTGTCTTCCATGCCATATTTTCTCCAAAAATAGTGTCTCGGATATTTATTGATTTGTTCCACAATGCTGGTAGGTAACATGAGTGTACACATGAAGAATGTAGGCAGCCTAGTAAAGACTAGTTTGATTAATGTGAGCTTATCAGCATAAGATAGCAATGCTGAGCATGCACCTAGTCTCTTGTCAATTCTTTTGATTACTGGCACAAAATCTTCCAATGTAGGCTTAGTTAAGCTGAGAGGGAGCCCAAGGTAGGTGAAAGGGAAAGAACCAATGCTGCAGCCCAAAGAATTTGCTAAAATTTCCATCTTGGCAGGAGTGGTGTTGATTGGAACCATAGCAGATTTCGCATAGTTAATTCTTAGCCCTTTATAAACAGAGAAGTGTAGCAAAAGGTTCTTGAGTTGCTCCACTTGTACTATGCATGTTGGCATTATGAGAACTGTATCATCAACATATTGGATGACTGGAAAGTCAGGGCAGGGATGAGCTTCCAGAGGTTTCTGAAGGAGGTGATTGTGCAAAGCTTCATTCATTACTAATTGTAGCAGATCGGCTGCAAGGACAAATGGCAATTGAGATAGGGTATCTCCTTGTCTGACCCCTCTTTTGCATTGAAATTGCTTGCCTGGAAGTCCACTAAGAAGAATTGAAGAGTAACCAGAGGTAAAGGTTGTATCCATCCATGGAAGCTATTTAGGACCAAAACCTCTAGCAATAAGTATCTCCTTAATGGTATTATGCTCAATGAGATCAAAAGCCTTTTGGAAATCAAGCTTTAGAATAACAGCTTCTGCTCCAGAGGAGTGACACTGACTGATATATTCATAGGCCCAAGCCAGGCAATCTTGAATGGATCTATTCTTAATGAAGCCATATTGATTCTTATGGACCAATTTCAAGATGACTTTTGCAATCTGTTGGCAAGCAATTTGGTAATGATTTTGATTGAACAATTCATGAGGGAGATGGGTCTGTAATCATTGGGGGTTGTTGGGGCATTCACCTTTGGGATCAGAGTAATAAATCAAGAATTGATACTTTGCAAGCTGATTTTACCATGAAAAAAGTCTTCAATTAGGGCATAAAAATCAGGAGCAATAATGTCCAACAGAATTTGACAAAATCTGTATTGAAGCCATCTAGACCAGGTGCTTTGTCAGAAGGAAGCTCTTTTATCACATTATCAATTTCTTCCTTAGAGAAAGGTTCTTCTAAGTTGGACAAGTTGGGGAATTTGTTGATGAGACCATCAAGGTTGAGCATGTTGAAAGTTGGGACAGAGGGCATAGCCTGTCTATGAAGGGGGGGTTTGATTTCCAGCCACTATTACTTTGGACTTTGACATTTTTCCACTGCTTAGATTATAATTGATCTTTTGCCACTCTTTAGTTTGCCATTTGATCTTTTGCCACTTTTTCATGCAAAAACAATACTTGCAAATGATGGATATATTATATGGACAAAACGATGGGCAAGTATGACCTTGTGTGCCTGTTTGACGCCGACGCACGCCAAGACACAGGAAAAGGTTGTGGCTATCTCGTAACATACTGTGGTCCTCGGTGGTCACCGGCTACCTCCCAGTGACCATGGTGAGCCATGACTAGGTGCCGCCGACCGCTGCACAGGGCACTGGCGAGCATCATCATCGGCAGTATGCGGTGCCGACGAGAAGTAGCAACAGTAGCCGACGATGGCGGCGGCGGGTAGCAGTACCACGGGGTGGCAGGGAGAAGCACCTACTGGCGAACGACAACTGGACGGAGAGAAGCACCTACTAGCATCCATCTAGAGCATGGAGTCAGCACACATGGGGGTTGGCTGATGGCCCCGGGCGAACAGCAGCTGGACGTGGTGGCGCGAACAACAGCTGGACATGGTGGCACGAACAGCGGCGCATGGTTGGAAGGGGTGGCGGTGAGCAGAGCCACAAAGTAATTTTCCATGGACGTCCTTATATGCGCCGCCATGGATGCTCGTGGTGGCCATTGAGGAGCAGCGGAGACGCTCGGTCTGCCATGGCTGCGGCGAGGTGCGGAGCTAGGTTGGTGGGGTGGTTTAATGCCGTCGTCGGTAGGTAGCTGCCGGTGTCGAAGGTCACGGGAGCGCCGCCGCCTCCCGTGTGCGCATCCGCAAAGCAAAGAGAGGAACGACGAACGAGAGATGGGGATAGATATTGTCCCATGCGTGGTCAATCAGATGCAAAGGGAAAATTGGGGATTTCATCATGGGTCCCACTTGACAGGGGCAAAAGATCAAAGTGTGAAGTAACGTGTGGCAAAAAATCAATTACAAAGTAACCGGTGGCAGATTGTCAAAGTACAAAGTAAGAAGGGGCAAAAAAATCAAAACACCCGTCTTTGAAAGCCTTGAGAAGAATATTTGCCTTGGAGTTGTGATCTTTGTGTATATTGCCAGTATCATCTTGTACATTTTAAAACGGAGTAAACAATAATTGGTTGGTTTGGTTTCTGACTTTTTGTACTATACACAATTTCCTAACTGCTTTAAATATATTTTTGTATATACCAAAACCAAATGGTTAGCCTAATTATCCGTAGCAAAAATATATTTATATTTATGGAGATGTACAACCATACAAGCAGTCGGTCATGTAAGCTTGTCTTGCTTGCATTGTCCAATATTCACACCCCAAAGACATTGTTATATATTGCCTCCATTTTATAATGTAGTGCATCCACACTTTTCGACATTCAACTTTGACCATAAATGAGACCAGTTATACATAAATCATTTTACTAAAAAATTGAAGCGACTCGACCTCAGACGGGTCGCTACAAGATGGTATCAGAGCACATGCTGACTGTAGAACGCGACCATTAACATAAGCCTCGGGTCACTCTTCTCTACTCATTTCTGACTCTTCTCCACTTTCCACTCTATAGATGGCAAACCCAAGGAACAAGTTTGCTCAACCGGATGAAGACACCCCTTTCGGACGACACTTGAAGGAAGCCACCAGATATTTGAACATTGGAATACCAAGCTTCACCGGGACCTACACCGCCACTCTACCTGAAGAAGAGAAATGGACAAATGAGTACATGTTCCAGGAAGGACATTCATACCAGTTACTGAGCCCATAGAGTTTTCCTTTGATGCACCAACCTGGAGTCTAGGAAAGAGCATGGCAGCTCACATCGCCATGGGATGCATCGGTGAAGTTTACCGCAAGGATCTTAAGGACGCCATCTACCAGATATGTGGACGCCGAGATGAGCAATGGGAGATGACCAGCACCAGGAGGGACAAATCTATTGCAGCCGACATTCAGGAGTTGAACCAACACATTCGTCGACAGGAGAACCAGATGTGCGCCAGCATGATAGACCTGAAGAAGGTGATGACCAGGAACATGGAGCTAGAAGAGGAACTCAAGTCTACACGCGATGGATATGAAGAGGAAATTTCAGTTCTAATGGAGAAGAATGAAGACCTGAAGAAGAAGCTAGGAGTATTCATGGGAGACCCTGCGCCAGGAGGTGACAACCATCCCGAAGACTACATCATCATCAACGACACTGACTCCGACCCCGATAGTGATGCTGACTATGAAGACGAAGCTGGAGCAGATATCATGTAGTCTCCTTCCGATCAAGATTTCTACTCGACCACCATATTATTAGTAGTATTCCCCCATGTATATAGAGTGGTTCAAGTACTTTGTAATGGTAGTTAGATCGATTGTAGGCCCTTGTTGAATGGAATGGTGTGATATGATTGTGTTTGTCTCATGTGCATATGGGTATTGATTTTCTCCCTAGACCTCACTTTGTTCTAATCTCTTCCCTCTCAACCTATCAAATGCCTCCAAGACGTGACCCCGGATTTGTTTTCCCACCGGAGCTCAGCCAGTTGATCCAGCAGCAGAATGCCTTGATGCAGCTACTAGTCCAGAACCAAGGCAACAACAACAACAATAATAACAACCCACCTCCACCACCACCAGTTGACAACTTAGCTCATTTTCTGAGGTTGAATCCACCGGTGTTTTCCAGTAGCACCGAGCCGATTGTTGCTGATGACTGGCTCCGCGAGATTGGAAGGGAGCTGACCACCGCAGGTTGCACAGATGCTGAGAAGGTGCGCTTTGCCGCACATCAATTGGATGGACCTGCAGTCTCATGGTGGGAGAATTACACAGCCACTTTTCCCATAGCCAATGTCACATGGGATCAATTTCAATAAGCTTTCCACACAGCCCATGTCTCTACAGGAGCAATGAATATGAAGAAGTGTGAGTTTCACAACTTACGCTAGGGAAATCGTACTGTAGGGCAGTACATGGATGAGTTTAGCAAGTTAGCCCGCTATGCCCCAAATGATGTGGCCACAGATGCCGCAAAGCAGGAGAAGTTTATGGAAGGGATGAATGATGAGATGAGTATGCAGTTGATGGTAGCAACATTCACTAACTACCAGGAGTTGGTAGATCGGGCCCTTATGATTGAAAGCAAACAACAGTAGATAGAGAGCCTTAAACGGAAGTATGGACAGGGGAAGTACAATTGTGGAGCTCAGCAGAAGCCTCGCTTTACCCCTAACTCTGGAGGTTACACCCATAACCATGGAGGCCATACACACAATGGAGGAAGCTCACACAACCATAGTAGGCCTAAGAATGGAAACGGGAATGGATCAAGTAGTAACCAGAACCGTCCCAACCCAGCAACGCCCGCCAAGAAGGACCTGAGCCATGTTACCTGTTACAAGTGCGGGAAGACTGGGCACTACGCCCATGATTGCTCAGAGTTGAAGAATGGCAACGGAAATGGAAGCTCTGGGAAGAAGCCAAATCCCTTCACCAGAGGTCAGGTGAACCACATCAACGCGGAGGAGGTTGAAGATCAGCCTGACGCAGTGATCGGTAAGTTTTTGATTAAGTCATTTCCCTCACTCGTTATTTTTGACACTGGTGCATCACATTCATACATATCAAGGGGATTTGTCGACAAGTTTAAGTTACCAACCTTAGCCCTTAGTACACCCATGTTAGTAAGCTCGCAAGGAGAAGAGTATATGGCCAGCCGATGGTGTGATCGGTTACCCTTAACCATTGGTACCATGTTTTCCCCTCAAACCTAATAATTTTGGAGTCCCAAGGATTGGATATAATATTAGGCATGGATTGGTTCTCGAAGTATGGAGGAAACATCGATTGTACTAGTAAGTCAATTTTACTCACCACCCCGGAGGGAAAAAGGATCAAGTATGTGTCTAGACATGCGCCAAGGAGGACCCAAGTAAATTCTCTCTCGAGAGTTGTTCAGGAAGAAGTGCCTGTTGTGAAGGATTACCTAGATGTATTTCCAGAGAAACTACCAGGCATGCCACCAGATTGAGACATAGAGTTTTTGATAGAACTATTACCAGACACCGGACCAATATCAAAGAGACCGTATCAGATGCCCGCAAATGATCTGGAGGAGATTAAGAAGCAGATTAAGGAGTTATGGGAGAAAGGTTATATTCGAACAAGTTCATCACCGTGGGGATCCCCAGTGCTCTTAGTTGAGAAGAAGGATGGATCCTTGAGAGTGGTTGTTCATTATCGGGCCTTGAATGAAGTGACGATCAAGAACAAGTACCCACTACCGATGATCAATGATCTATTTGACCAGTTGCAAGGAGCTAAAGTATTCTCCAAGATCGATCTACGATCAGGATACCACCAGTTGAAAATCCGAGAGTAGGATATACCTAAGACAGCTTTCACCACAAGCTACGGGCTATATGTGTAACACCCACGATGCGGCTATATCTCCCATGTGTCAAGGCACAACTTAGAGGCATAACCGCATGGTGGTTTAGTCGCAAGTGGGGTAATCTTCACACAATCCCATGTACTGAATAAGAAAGGGATAAAGAGTTGGCTTACAATCGCCACTTCACACAAATAACATGTTAAACATACATCATCCAGAATACAATCAAGGTCCGACTACGGAACCAAAATAAAAGAAGACAACCCCAAATGCTAGATCCCCGATCGTCCCAACTGGGCTCCACTGCTGATCAACCAGAAAAGACACAAAACAACGATCAAGATCTTCATTGAGCTCCCACTTGAGCTCGGTTGCATCATCTGCACTGGTATCATCGGCACCTGCAGCTGTTTGGAAGTATCTATGAGTCACGAGGACTCAACAATCTCACACCCACGAGATCAAGACTATTTAATCTTATGGGTAGGATAGGGTAATGAGGTGGAGCTGCAGCAAGCACTAAGCATATATGGTGGATAACATACGCAAATAAGAGCGAGAAGAGAAGCAACGCAACGGTCGAGAAGCTAGAAGTGATCAAGAAGTGATCCTGAAACTACTTATGTTCAAGCATAACACAAGACCGTGTTGACTTCCCGGACTCAAGGTTGGGCCTTGCTGGAGGATTTTTATTCAAAGCGAATTGTTAGGGGGTTCCCATAACACCCAACCGCGTAAGGAACGCAAAATCAAGGAACATAACACCGGTATGACGGAAACTAAGGCGGCAAGAGTGGAACAAAACACCGGGCATAAGGCCAAGCCTTCCACCCTTTACTAAGTATATAGATGCATTAATTAAATAAGAGATATTGTGATATCCCAACATATCCATGTACCAACATGGAACAAACTTCAACTTCACCTACAACTAACAATGCTATAAGAGGGGCTGAGCAAAAGCGGTAACTTAGCCAAACAACGGTTTGCTAGGAAGGTGGGTTAGAGGCTTGACATGGCAATATGGGAGGCATGATATAACAAGTGATAGGTAATGCGGCATAGCGATAGAACGAACAACTAGCAAGCAAAGATAGAAGTGATTTCGAGGGTGTGGTCATCTTGCCTGAGATCCCGCAAGGAAGAAGAACGAGTCCATGAAGAAGACAAACGGACGTAGACGAACGGATCCTCACAACTCCGGAATGAAGCCGGAGCTAACGAGAGAAGCAACCCGGAAATAAGCAAGCAACATAGTAAACAACCATCACATAAGCATGGCATGATGCACAACCAAGTATGATGCATGTCCGATTTAAATATGCATGGCATGGCAAAGTGCACAAACAAAACTACAAGTTAAGTGGAGCTCAACATGCAACGAGTTGCATATTGACGAAACACCACATCAATTATTTAGTTCTCTCTCATTTATGTACCCAACTATATTAAATGTTGTTAAACATGGCAAGAGGTGAAGCATAATACAACTACCTATCTAGGCAAGCTTAAATGAGGCCGGAACAATAAGCAACAAGTCCGGAAAAATCCCCATGTGCATATTTTAAGGTTGGAACTGCTTTGCCCTATACACAATTTTAGAGTTATTAAACATGTAAAGTAATGCTACCATGTTAATCTAGGCATTTTTCTACCCCATTTACATATAAAGTTTATTTAAAATGGAGCTATGGTTATTTAGTTATGAATTAAATCATTTTAACATGGCATATGAGCAAATTTAATCAAACAACATTTTAAACATGGATGAAAGTTGCATATTGTGAAAGTACAAGAAAAACTAAGCATTTTACATATATGAAGCTTTTACATATGAAGCACGGTTCATGATTTATTATATTCATGAAAACTAGGGGGTTTTCTGAAAAACTGCAGTCCTGTGGATAATAGCTAAAATGTTCCGTAGAAAAAAGAAAAAGACATTGTCTCGGGCCTATGTCTGGCTGGCCCAACAGTGCACGGGGGGCCGCTAGATCTGATGCTCACAATGGGCTTGGCCCGTTTGGTGGCGGACGAAGTAGCAGGCCGACATGGCATGCGGCTAGGCCTTGACGAGGCTGTGACCCAGTCAGCTGGGTGAGGCGCGGTCGATGACTGGGTCAACCCGGGCGAGGCGCTCGCTTGGCCGGATCCGGCATGTGACTGCTTCGCTCCAGGAAGAAGAGCGAGGCGGCGCTAGGACTTGCAGTGGCGGGCACGGCGGCGGGATCCGGCCAGGAAGGGCCGTGGCTAGAGGAGGAGGCGGATCTTGCCGGATCTGAGGCAGGGAAGGGCACGACTTGCGTTGAAGGCCGGCAGCAGAGGTTCGAGGTGGCAACAGGTGGTGGATTCGGGCGGCGGCTACACGACGAGCTCCTGCAAGACACGGGCGCGACAAAGGGTCAGGGAGGAAGAGAGTGAAAGAGAAGGAGGAGCAGGGGCACACGGCGACCTGCGGGGCTTCACCAGTGACTGGGCTCGCCGGCACTTAGCGACCGAACGTGGGGAAGGCATTGAGGATGACCCGCAGCAGCGGCTTGTGCAGGACTCCTGCGAGCAGGAGGTCGAGGTTGGCGCACGGGGCTCAGGGACGAGCGCGCCCCTCGGGCACGAGGCGGCGGCGGCTCTTCTCGTTGCAGGGGAAGCAGATGGCAGCGGCAGGGAACGCGGTGACTTGGCTCAGAACTTGCCGGAACCGAGTAGGAAGGAGGTGCAGGCATCGGGGACGGGTGGATCCGGTGCGAGGGAGGACTTGGCGAGGCTCGACGGCATGGAACGGTGGCCATGCCAGCCGAGGCGAGCTCCTCTTGCTCCTATACCTGGCGAGAGAGAGAGAAATTGAGAGCGCGAGAGAGATAGGAGGAGGAGAACGAAGGGAGAGAGAGAGAGGGTCGCGAGGGAGGATGTCGGCCTGGATCAGTGGCGGCTCACGGGGACGTCATCTTGGCGCTACTGCTCCTAGCCGACGGGGACTGCTGGCTTGATCCGCTCGGGGATCGAAGTAGGAGGGGGGGGGGCTCATGCGGGAACTGCTCGAGGGCGCTGCATCATTGGATCAAAATACAACGGAGCAGATGAGACGTGGCTGACTGGTTGGACTGGATCGGGAGGAGGCTGTGGGATTGTTGTGGTGAAGAAAACAAGGTGGGTGGCGGTGGCTGATCCGAGGAAGGAGGAGGCTGTAGGTGGCGCCTAGGGGGGACAAATGACCTAGTTTTTAGGGTTTGGTCCAATTTATATAACAAGTGGTTTTTTGGATAGGGGCATTTGGTCCCTCTGATCTTAATCGAACGGTCTCGGATAAATAGGCTAGGGTGACCAAAAGAAAAATAGAGATGTTTAATAGATGTTTGGGGATGATCCGGACCCATTGGTAACGACAGAGTGGGTCGGGTTTGGGTCAGCTTCGGACGCGCTCTTGAGGGGTCGATGCACTGCACAAGGAGGGGTTAGGAGGTTAGGAGGGGTTTCGGGACCTGGCGGTTGGTAATGGACTGTGTAGATGGTCTAGGGAGGAAAGAGAGGGAAAACCCGGCAACAGTTTTCGGAGACCGAAACCGTCCGACGGAAAGACCGGCTATATTACCATTATAGTTATCCGTTGGGGCATCAAACGAACTCCGAATGCGATGAAACTTGGCAGGCGGCCTACTGACAACACAACAAATCGCATGCCAACTTTCAACCCATTATGAGAACATTTTCCGGCCACTTATAAAAAATACTATTTCGGACATGCCGCGGGCGCATGCAAGTGTGGTTGGGCTTAGAACGGACAACAGACGGAACTGGGGGAACCCGGGCGGATGCAAGTTTTGAAAACATGATGATGCAATGCACATGATGACATGGCAAGATGCAACACGCAAGCGAATGACAAGGCAACAACAGCAAATAACTGGAAGACACCTTGCGCATCGGTCTCGGGGCGTCACAACACTCCACCACTACAAGAGGATCTCGACCCGAGATCTAGGACGGCACCGAAGAGAAGCGGAAAAGGAAGAGGTAAAACAAAGTTGCTTCTTTGACAAACGAGTGAAACCATGAACCTTGAGAGGTTGAACGAATTTAAAGAAATAATACAATGAAGGTGAACGATATTGCAAATAGTCCGTTAGGAAAGAGGAACAAGGAACATTCGAGAACCTTGTAGGTTGAAAGACATGAAATAAGAGCTTCAAGAACCAAAGGCATATGACCGCACCGGTATAATGAGACAGCCAAGGAACAAGAATGACAGAATTTGGATAACACTCTAGTAGAAAAGAGAAGAAAACTTGATAAGATGAAAAGAAATTGAAGAGATGACACAACACTCCAGTTAAATGGATAAGCAAAGAAAAGAACATGATATAGGCAAAACGAGATGATGGGACGAAGAGCAACATCACAATGCCTCCGGAACAAATGAATGGAAAACTAGAGGGTTGGAAAGAAAAGAACGAAGAAGAAGAATGAAAACTCTCTCAAATAAAATTGAAATAGCATCCTTACGAAGAAAGGTTGAACGGTGTTGTTGAAAAAACAACAACCAAATGATATGCTCCAAATGGTCTTAGGGAAAACATCCCGAAATTGAGGTGAAATTCTGCCACTAGCGGAAACAACAGATTGAATTGACATCAACAAGGAGATGACAAGCTTATTTCACCAGGAGGATAAATGAAGAACTTGGGTCATTTATAAGCACCATAAATAGCAACAATCCTTAGGGAAGGCTTTAGGTGAAATATAACTTAAGATAACTCCAATGAAGAGATTGATGGATTGAGAATAGCTCATGCTCGAAGAAAATGATGGGTTTAACTATCTCATTCTTGACAACTGTTGAATCATGACACACGAAGGGAAATTGTCAAGAGTGACGTAACACCACCTCAAAAGATAAGGTAGAACGAATTGCATTTCGGAATGCAAGATGAGGAATGCTTGAACTCCTCAAAACAAGACATGTGTTGAACACCATGTTTATTTTTGAGTATAGCTTGGCGGAACTTAACTTCAAGAGAAATCTTGAAGAACAATTTAAGAATGAAAAGAATCCTTGACGAACCACCATGTAGAGCCTCCGTGAAGAACTCCGGTTATAGCAGGATGATAGAAATAAAGAGAAGTTGAAAACACAAGGTGAAGCCTTGTGATGATTTATATGGAGCTTCGCGACGAGATAATGTGGAAACCTGGAACTCCGGAAAAGAAAAGATGAAGCATCTCGAACCGAGAAATGTGACATTATGAACAACTCTGGAAAGAAGAAACTCGGTCACTTGGATGAAACAATAATAAGAATTATGTTATGCGTATCCTTCACCAATTTAAATTGATGACAAGCAACGGATTGGCATACTACTTATTCTTCTTGAAAAGATTGAAGAGATATAGCCAAACTTGAGAAAAGTCTTCGACGATCCACCGGTAGGATTGGAAAGAACGAATGAATTGATATGATAACCAAAGAAGATAACTCTTGAGCGAACCATCGTAAGGATTGAAAATGAACGAAGAAAAGATAAAGAAACACCAGGAAGAATTAGAGAACGAATGAAGATACTTGAGGGAATTTGATACATGAGAACGAATAGATCACGAGCTGATTAGAGAATACTTGAACGATGCACCGGTGTGATTTGGAGAACGAGAGCTGAAAGCTTGAATGAATAATTCTGAGATGATGGGCTCCGGAGAATCAAACTGAAAAGACTCCTAAATTTCTCCGGATGGGTGAAAAGAATCCTTGACGATCGGAGCAATTATGAAGATGGCATCAAGCTAGAATCACGAATCTTTGAAAGAATGGGCAAGGATTTAAGAGGAACTCTTCTTCGGTCTTCAAAATCCGAGAATGACGACGAGAAACAACCCATGAATTGTTGAGGCGCTCCGGAAAGAAAATTAGAAAGGTTGAAGCAATGATGAAAAGAATTTGAAAGATCTTGGATAAAGACATTTGACTGATGACAATTCATTCTTACATCAAAATTTGAAATGAATTTGAAAATAACTCCGGAAAAAATTAGAAGAGTCAGGTAAGATCCTGGGAAAAGACCTGTGGGTTAGGGCCCACTCAAAAGAAACACCGTTGAACGATTTGAAAGAGAGATTGTGCCGGTTGAATTAAATGGCTCCAAAGAGATAACAACCTCAAGATATCTCTTGAACAGATTAGGAATGAAAACACGAATCTCCTGAGATATCTTCAGCACTCCGGAACAATTGAATAGCAAGAAGTGAATGGTTAAGAGATACACCGACATACGAAAGCACTTGAAGCGAGGAAGGAAATATGATCAACACCGAAAACTTGACTTGAATCCACCAGAGAAGAGAGAGAATGAATAATGATGAACTTGAGGCTCCGTTAGTACCTTCCTGAGAATCACCGGATAAGAACATTGATGGAAAAGAATGGAGAGGCTTCCCATCAATAAGATGGATACTTGATAAGAAATCTAAGTCCTTGAAGAAAAAGGGTGTGAGGGGGGAAACAAAGGCAACTTGGGGAAGATGGAATGGATACCATTGAGAAAACTTAGAATTGATCTAGCAAATATTGGAAATGATCGGATCCACTTGAAGAGAAACACACCAGTTGAAAAAGAAGAATTTGCATGACCATCTCGATGATCAAAAATGATTAGTACTCCCATAGAAATAAGAGAACACCATTTAGGAAAAGGTATGGATTCAACACTTGACGTTGAAGCAACTCGAATACCACAACTCAAAACAAAACAAAGGATTTGGCTTGCAGAATAAGCCGGAACAAACATATGATAGAGATTTCGTCCGAAGTTTTTGTGGTGGGGCCCACACAGGCTCGATCATACAGCACCATCATGTACAAGGCAGCACACATGACATACAAAGCATCCCCAAGTCAGCATAGCCAAGGACTCTTTAAGACACAACGAGACCACTGTAAAATCAACCGTGGATAGGCGGACCACTAGACGTCGAATCCCAATCTCATATCATGCATCTGTCGGAAAGATATCCTAGGAGCTACTTGAATTCCCACATATAAACTCCTGAAACTATCTGGTTATGCAATCAGGTGTTGGGGATACAGGGGAAGCATAATATCTCACCCAAACTAACAATCCCTACATCCAGCTGTATCCATCCTTCAACACATAACCAAGAAACCTTTGGAAATCATGTACCTCAACCTTCGAAAAGCATCCGTTATACGAGTTATGGCAATACTCCCGAACTCCCGCCCCAGTACTGGGTGGCGTCGAGGTTATCTCACCAACAACTGCATAAAAGATATTTTCAATGTCGGCGAACTCAGGTATTCTAGAACTGCAACAATAAAATCATGACGACAACACCTCGAAGCTCAACTCCCCGGGACACTGCCACAACCCCTAAATGTCAGGAGGCACCAAGAACAATGTTCTCATCACAAGAATATCGGAATGATTCCAAGATACCCGCGTGACCCTAAAAAATCATGAAATTTGAGGAGAGAAAAGTCAAAACTTCTACGTCAGGAGGCCTCACCAGAGCGACGAAGGGACTGAGGAGTAAAAGAATCCTACTCTCTGATATATATAATCCTAAGACTCAAAACATTTTTGTTCTAGACTCAACAACATCAGCGATTCGATCAAGCAGGGGGCTCCTAAGTCGGGGATGGCTCTGATTACCAACTTGTAACGCCCACGATGCGGCTATATCTCTCACGTGTCGAGGCACGACTTAGACGCATAACCGCATGGTGTTTTAGTCGCAAGTGGGGTAATATTCACGCAATCCCATGTACTGAATAAGAAAGGGATAAAGAGTTGGCTTACAATCGCCACTTCACACAAATAACAGGATAAACATGCATCATCCAAAATACAATCAAGGTTCGACTACGGAACCAAAATAAAAGAAGACAACCCCAAATGCTAGATCCCCGATCATCCCAACTGGGCTCCACTACTAATCAACCGGAAAAGACACAAAACAATGATGAAGATCTTCATCGAGCTCCCACTTGAGCTCGGTTGCGTCATCTGCACTGGTATCATCGGCACCTGCAACTGTTTTGAAGTATCTGTGAGTCACGAGGACTCAGCAATCTTACACTAGCAAGATCAAGACTATTTAAGCTTATGGGTAGGATAGGGCAATGAGGTGGAGCTGCAGCAAGCACTAAGCATATATGGTGGCCAACATACGCAACTAAGAGCGAGAAGAGAAGCAACGCAATGGTCGAGAAGCTAGAAGTGATCAAGAAGTGATCCCGAAACTACTTACGTTCAAGCATAACACAAGACCATGTTCACTTCCCAGACTCCGCCAAAAAGAGACCATCACGGCTACACACGCGATTGATGCATTTTAATTAAGTTAAGTGTCAAGTTCTCTACAACCGGACATTAAGAAATTCCCATCTGCTACATAACCACGGACACGGCTCTCAAAAGTTTATACCCTGTAGGGGTGTCCCAACTTAGCCAATCACAAGCTCTCATGGTCAACGAAGGATATTCCTTCTCCCGGAAAGACCCGATCAGTCTTGGAATCCCGGTTACAAGACATTTCGACAATGGTAAAACAAGACCAGCAAGCCGCCCGATGTGCCGACAATCCCGATAGGAGTCGCACGTATCTCGTTCTCAGGGCACACCGGATAGGCCAAGCTACGAGTAAAACCAGCCCTCAAGTTGCCCCGAGGTGGTCCCGCGGGTTGCCCGGTTCGGACCAACACTTAGAGAAGCACTGGCCCGGGGGGGTTAAAATTAAAGATGACCCTCGGGTTGGCCGACCCAAGGGAAGGGTAATAGGTTGTTAGGAAAATGTAAAACCAAGGTTGGGCCTTGCTGGAGGAGTTTTATTCAAAGCGAATTGTCAGGGGGTTCCCATAACACCCAACCGCGTAAGGAACGCAAAATCAAGGAACATAACACCGGTATGACGGAAACTAAGGCGGCAAGAGTGGAACAAAACACCGGGCATAAGGCCAAGCCTTCCACCCTTTACCAAGTATATAGATGCATTAATTAAATAAGAGATATTGTGATATCCCAACATATCCATGTACCAACATGGAACAAACTTCAACTTCACCTACAACTAACAACGCTATAAGAGGGGCTGAGCAAAAGCGGTAACTTAGCCAAAAAACGGTTTGCTAGGAAGGTGGGTTAGAGGCTTGACATGGCAATATGGGAGGCGTGATATAACAAGTGGTAGGTAACGCGGCATAGCGATAGAACGAACAACTAGCAAGCAAAGATAGAAGTGATTTCGAGGGTGTGGTCATCTTGCCTGAGATCCCGCAAGGAAGAAGAACGAGTCCATGAAGAAGATAAACGGACGTAGACGAACGGATCCTCACAACTCCGGAATGAAACCGAAGCTAACGAGAGAAGCAACCTGGAAATAAGCAAGCAACATAGTAAACAACCATCACATAAGCATGGCATGATGCACAAACAAGTATGATGCATGTCCGATTTAAATATGCATGGCATGGCAAAGTGCACAAACAAAACTACAAGTTAAGTGGAGCTCAACATGCAATGAGTTGCATATTGACGAAACACCACATCAATTATTTAGTTCTCTCTCGTTTATGTACCCAACTATATTAAATGTTGTTAAACATGGCAAGAGGTGAGGCATAATAGAACTACCTATCTAGGCAAGCTTAAATGAGGCCGGAACAATAAGCAACAAGTCCAGAAAAATCCCCATGTGCATATTTTAAGGTTGGAACTGTTCTGCCCTATACACAATTTTAGAGTTATTAAACATGCAAAGTAATGCTACCATGTTAACCTAGGCATTTTTCTACCCCATTTACATATAAAGTTTATTTAAAATGGAGCTACGATTATTTAGTTATGAATTAAATCATTTTAACATGGCATATGAG
Organism: Triticum dicoccoides; assembly: GCF_002162155.2. Taxonomy (NCBI): domain Eukaryota; kingdom Viridiplantae; phylum Streptophyta; class Magnoliopsida; order Poales; family Poaceae; genus Triticum; species Triticum dicoccoides. The sequence goes on from NC_041384.1 coordinate 385,803,930, forward strand.
CAAATTTAATCAAACAACATTTTAAACAAAAGTTACATATTGTGAAAGTACAAGAAAAACTAAGCATTTTACATATATGAAGTTTTTACATATGAAGCACGGTTCATGATTTATTATATGCATGAAAACTAGGGATTTTCTGAAAAACTGCAGTCCTGTGGATAATAGCTAAAACATTCCGTAGAAAAAAGAAAAAAACATTGTCTCGGGCCTAAATCTGGCTGGCTCAACAGTGCACGGGGGGGCGCTGGATCTGATGCTCACAATGGACTTGGCCCGTTTGGTGGCGGACGAAGTAGCAGGCCGGCGTGGCATGCGGCTAGGCCTTGACGAGGCTGTGACCCAGTCAGCTGGGTGAGGCGCGGTCGATGACTGGGTCAACCCGGGTGAGGCGCTCGCTTGGCCAGATCCAGCATGTGACTACTTCGCTCCAGGAAGAAGAGCGAGGCGGCGCTGGGACTTGCAGCGGCGGGCACGGCGGCGGGATCCGGCCAGGAAGGGCCGTGTCTAGAGGAGGAGGCGGATCTTTCCGGATCTGAGGCGGGGAAGGGCACGACTTGCGTTGAAGGCCGACATGAGAGGTTCGAGGCGGCAACAGGTGGTGGATTCGGGCGGCGGCTATGCGGCGAGCTCCTGAAGGACACGGGCGCTAGAAAGGGTCGGGGAGGAAGAGAGTGAAAGAGAAGGAGGAGCAGGGGCACACGGCGACCTGCGGGGCTTCACCGGTGACTGGGCTCGCCGACACTTAGCGACCGGAGGTGGGAAAGGCGTTGAGGACGACCCACAGCAGCGGCTTGTGCAGGACTCCGGCGAGGAGGAGTTCGAGGTTGGCGCACGGGGCTCAAGGACGAGCGCGCCCCTCGGGCACGAGGCAGCGGCGGCTCTTCTCGTTGCAGGGGAAGCAGATGGCAGCGGCAGGGAACGCAGCGACTTGGCTCAGAACTTGCCGGAACCGAGCAGGAAGGAGGTGCAGGCATCGGGGACGGGTGGATCCGGTAAGAGGGAGGACTTGGCGAGGCTCGACGGCATGGAACGGTGGCCATGCCAGCCAGGGCGAGCTCCTCTTGCTCCTATACCTGGCGAGAGAGAGAGAAATTGAGAGCGCGAGAGAGACAGGAGGAGGAGAATGAAGGTTGAGAGAGAGAGGGTCGCGAGGGAGGATGTCGGCCTGGATCAGTGGCGGCTCACGGGGACGTCATCTTGGCGCTACTGCTCCTAGCCGCTGGGGACTGCTGGCTCGATCCGCTCGGGGATCGAAGTAGGAGGGGGGGCTCATGCGGGAACTGCTCGAGGGCGCTGCATCATTGGATCAAAATCCAACGGAGCAGATGAGACGTGGCTGACTGGTTGGACTGGATCGGGAGGAGGCTACGGGATTGGTCTGGTGAAGAAAACAAGGTGGGTGGCGGCGGCTGATCCGAGGAAGGAGGAGGCTGTAGGTGGCGCCTAGGGGGGACAAATGACCTAGTTTTTAGGGTTTGGTCCCATTTATATAACAAGTGGATTTTTGGATAGGGGCATTTGGTCCCTCCGATCTTAATCGGATGGTGTCGGATAAATAGGCTAGGGAGACCAAAAGAAAAACGAAGATGTTTAATAGATGTTTAGGGATGATCCGGACCCATTGGAAACGACAGAGTGGGTCGGGTTTGGGTCAACTTCGGACGCGAACTTGAGGGGTCAATGCACTGTACAAGGAGGGGGTTAGGTGGTTAGGAGGGGTTTTGGGACCTGGCGGTTGGTAGTGGACTGTGTATATGGTCTAGGGAGGAAAGAGAGGGAAAACCCGGCAACAGTTTTCGGAGACCGAAAACGTCCGACGAAAAGACCTGTTATATTGTCGCTATAGTTATCCGTTGGGGCATCAAACGAACTCTAAATGCGATGAAACTTGGCAGGCGGCCTACTGACAACATAACAACATCGCATGCCAACTTTCAACCCATTCTGAGAACATTTTCTGTCCACCTATAAAAAATACTATTTCGGACATGCCGCATGCAAGTGTGGTTGGGCTCAAAACGGACAACAAACGAAACTGGGGGAACCCGGACGGATGCAAGTTTTGAAAACATGATGATGCAATGCACATGATGACATGGCAAGATGCAACACACAAGCGAATGACAAGGCAACAACAGCGAATAACTGGAAGACACCTGGCGCATCGGTCTCGGGGCGTCACAATATGAGTACACGGCTAAGTCATTTGGATTGACCAATGCTCGTGCCTATTTTATGAGCATGATGAACAAGGTGTTCATGGAGTTTTTGGATAAGTTTGTAGTGGTGTTTATTGATGATATTTTGGTGTACTCAAAGAATGAAGAGGAACACAAGGAACACTTGCGCTTAGTTCTCGAGAAGCTCAGGGAACATCAGTTGTATGCCAAGTTCAACAAATGTGAGTTTTGGTTGAAGGAAGTTGGATTTCTTGGACATGTTATATCAGGAGAAGGTATAGCAGTAGACCCCACCAAGGTTCAGTCTGTCACTGAGAAGTTGGCACCCACCTCTGTTGGAGAGATCCATAGTTTTCTGGGACTCGCAGGATACTACAGGAGGTTCATTGAGAATTTCTCCAAGACTACGAAACCCATGACCGAATTGTTGAAGAAGGACACCAAGTTCAAATGGACTGAAGATTATGAGGCCAGTTTTCAGGAGTTGAAGAAACATTTGGTTACAGCCCCAGTGTTGATTCTTTCGGATATACGCAAGGATTTCCATGTGTATTGAAACGCTTCTCGCTTAGGACTTGGAGGTGTACTTATGCAAGATGGAAGAGTTGTTTCATATGCCTCACGACAGCTTCGACTTCATGAGTTGAATTATGGCACCCATGATTTGGAGTTAGCAGCCGTAGTGCATGCGCTTAAGACCTGGAGACATTTTCTGATTAGGAACAGATGTGATGTGTACACGGATCACAAGAGTTTGAAGTACATTATCACTCAGAAGGAGTTAAATCTCAGACAAAGGAGATGGTTGGAGCTCATAAAGGATTATGATATGAAGTTACACTATCATCTAGGAAAGGCCAATGTCGTAGCAGACGCTTTGAGCCGCAAGAGTTATGCCAATACCCTCGTAAGCGGAGGATTACCGTAGGAGTGGGTTGACGATCTCAAGGAACTTCGTTTGGAGATAGTTCCAAGAGGTTTTGTGGCAACAATGGAGGTTCAGTCTACATTATTGGGGAAGATTCGAGAAGCTCAGAAGGATGATAAGGAAATTGCTGAGATAAAGGAGAAGATGAGCAAAGGAAAAAGCCAAAGGTTTTCGTGAGGATGAGCACGAAACTTTATGGTTTGAGGATCGTATATATGTGCCCAATAATGCAAAGATCAGGAAGTTAATACTTCAGGAAGCTCATGACTCTCCATACTTGATTCACCCCGGAAACACCAAGATGTATTTGGACTTGAAGGAGCGTTTCTGGTGGACATGTATGAAGAAGGATATTGCCGAGTATGTAGCAGTATGTGATGTATGTCAGAGAGTGAAGGCAGAACATCAGAAGCTAGCAGGATTGCTTCAGCCTATGTCGATACCCGAATGGAAGTGGGACAAGCTTGGCATGGATTTTATCTGGGTAGTAGTTGATCGCTTGGCCAAGGTAGCTCACTTTATCCCAGTGAAAACCACCTATACAAGCGCGAAGTTGGCCAAGATATATATGACCAGGATCGTATGTCTGCATGGAGTTCCGAGGACCATCGTATCAGATAGAGGGACACAGTTTACCTCAAAGTTTTGGAATCAGCTGCACCAGACTTTGGGTACCAGGATAGAGTTCAGTACAACCTTCCATCCGCAGACTAATGGACAGACAGGGAGAGTTAATCAAATTCTGGAGGACATGTTGAGAGCTTGTGCGCTAGATTATGGATCTAGTTGGGATGACAATTTGCCTTACACAGAGTTCTCCTACAACAACAGTTATCAGGCTAGTTTGAAGATGGCACCTTTCGAAGCTTTGTATGGAAGGAGATGCAGGACACCGTTAATGTGGGATGAAGTTGGAGACCGTCAGTTGTTTGGACCAGATCTGATCAAAGAGTCTGAAGAGAAGGTTAAGTTGATTCGAGATAGACTGAAGGTAGCTCAGTCCAGGCAGAAGAGTTATACCGATACTAAACGAAAGGAGGTAGTCTATGAAATTGGAGACCGAGCATATCTTCGTGTGTCACCAGTGTGAGGAGTTAAATGATTTGGAGTTAAGGGAAAGTTAGCCCCGATATTTGTAGGACCATATCGAGTTCTGGAACATATGGGAGAGGTTGCCTACGAGTTGGAGTTACCCAAAGGATTGTCAGGAGTTCATGATGTGTTTCTCATTTCCCAGTTGAAGAAGTGCCATGCTGAGATGGCCGATATTCCCCTAAGAGATACAGTGCCCCTGGAAGCAATTCAGTTGGAGAGTGATCTGACCTACGAGGAGAAACCCGTCAAGATCCTCGAGTTTGCCAGTCGAGTTACACGCAACAAGGTTATCAAGTTTTGCAAAGTTCAGTGGAGCCACCATACCGAGGATGAAGCCACCTGGGAACGAGAAGAAGACCTACGGAAAGATCACCCACACCTATTTTCTACCCAACCCGAATCTCGAGGGCGAGATTCATCTTAAGGGGGTAGGTTTGTAACGTCCCAATTTTCAATTTGAATGTTATACATAGGTCATCATATGCATATCATATTTTATTTGCATTTTGGTTGTGATCCTAGAAATCCTAAGCAACTCAAGGACCCAAGAGAGACTTGGGGATTTCATTTTTTTCATATTTGAACTTTTTCTCAAATTTGAAAAGAGGGATCAATTTGATTTTAATATTTTTCTCTCCAATTATTTCCAATATTTAAATTAAAAGAGTGAAGATAACATGACTTCTTAAAAAAGAGGAATATTGGAGGAAAAATATTAATATCAAATATATATTTTATTTGGATTTTATTTGAGAATTTATTTGAATTAAAAAAATATGCATTTTTGAAAATTGCGTTTTTAGGCCAGAAAAATGTTCACTTTGTTCTAAATTTTTTTAGATGGTGATTTTTGGCATTTTTTTAGATTTTTTTTATATTTTATTAGGATTTTTATTCGGCGGATTTTTTTAAGTTCCCGCCCGACTGGGCCGAAGGCCCAGCCGAGCAGGCCACGGCCCAGCACCACCCACGCGCCGCCTTGCCCCCCGGCCTTTATATACCCCGCCCCCGCCGCCCCTTGTCCCCACACCGCCCCGCCGCCGTAGCCCGCACCACCACCACAGCGTCGCCGCCGCCGACGCGACGCCGCCCCGCCCCGCCGTTGCCCGCCGTCGTCGGAGCCGCCGGACTCGCCGGATCTAGCCTCGCCGCTGACCCTAGTTTTCATCGTGAACGGGTAAAAACCGCTGCCATTTTTTCGATTTTTGGTGTAGATCGGTTTTGTTTTAGGGTTAGGGTTTTCTCGGTTTTTCCGATCGGATCAATTTAGCAATCGTTCACCCGAACGTCTTCGTTCGTTTGTCCCTATTAGCGAATGTTCGTTCGTTAGCATTTTTCTATTTATTTATTTTCATCCAGGGACCTATCCGCGATTATTTTTATCGCAGATTAGCCCCTGATCTTCAAACGCTCGCAACTTTTTAACCGTTCATCCAAATCCAGTGAAACCAACTGAAAAATCTGCGTCTCGAACCCCTCTTCCCAGTTAACCAACTTGAATATGATTTTTACAATTTAAAATTTGGTTGCAAGCAGATTTGAATTTGAACTTCGCTTGACCGCGGTTTGAGTTTCGTAGCTCCGATTCGATTGATTCTTTTTGCAGATCGAAGCTCTTCTCTTGAACTTTTGATTTGGATCTTTTCTCTTGAGTTTACCCTTGCATCTATTGCTTGATTGCTTATGTATGTTATGGTTTGATTGCCATAGAGTTTCCGGAGTGCGAAGCATGCTACTACGAGTCACTAGGGTTTTCAGATCGTCAGCAAGGCAAGTAACACTTTGATCATACTCCTTATTACCCAGTTTTTATGCATTAGTTTCAACCCTCAAACATTGCATGTTTAGGATCTATTTAACATGTGGGTATTGGGAATTAGTTGTTGAGGTAGTACCTATTGCCCTTTTCATTCAAATCTTGAGAGTTACTTCTACGTTATGCTTATACTGCTATGCTATGCTCGTAGACGTGGATTGGTTTGTGAGATTCATGAAAGATGTGAGAGTTAGTTATATCTAAGGGTTAACTTAAGGTGGCTATTTTAATACACATCTGGGTGGATTGTTTGTGGGCACTTGGGGCAATCCAGTGTTGTCCAAGGAGATCCCGAGGAATCCGTGTGATCATCCTATGGTCCGCCACCCATGCTTAAAGGGATCATAATGTTATTCATGCTGGAAACTTCCGTGTGCAGCCACAAGCCATTATGGGCTCTAGCATAGTTGAGTATGTTGCGTGACCTCTTTCAGTGGTAAACTAGCAGATGTAGGGGATGTAGGTGGTACAGTTTACCCGTCGAAGGGGCTAATGCTTCTGAAAGACTGTGTCTCGGTCATCTATTTCTCAAACATCAAGTAGTGCAAGAAATCAATGAAGGAGATCGAGTCTTGTGGGGAAAAGTGCGCAAACCTCTGCAGATTGTACAAACTAATCATGGCTAGCCGTGTCCCCAGTTATGGACATATTGAGTATCTGGTGCTTGAATTATTATGTTAATCTCATCACTTTATTTAATTAAATTGTTGGGTTAATGATTACTTTAACTGGGATTGAGATGGGGTTACCATTCTCAATATTTTCAACAAACTTTGTAGTTAAATAAAATATATTCCTTTGTTGTAGGAAAAAACTAAATAACCATAGAGCCTCCACCAGCCAAATATGCATATAGTTATAGCCGCTACTTGTTCATTGCTCTACAGTGTTATTTTGCCAGCATATTCCATGTGCTGACCCATTTCGGGTTGCAACGTATTATATTGCAGACTTTTCAGATGAAGAGTAAGGTGCGCTAGGTCGTTGTCTTGCACTCAGCTATGTCGTTGGAGTTGATGGACTCATTTTGCCTTCAAAGCCTTCTGCAGTTATCTTCATTAGATGACCTTCAGCCATATTATTGTAATAAGTACTCTCTTTTGAGATCTTCGATATAATAAGTGTGTGATTGAACTTTGTTATAAATCCTTCAAAGTATTGTGTGTGTGTCAGCATTACCGATCCAGGGATGACACTTATACACAGAGATTTGACCGTTTGAGGTCGGATCGCTATAAAAATTATACCTTTAAAAACTTTTTTCGAATACGAATTCAAAGGTGTATGTCATGCTCCCGCCGCAGTCGCTCGTGTTGGTTAAATTTATTGTCAAAGTTAAATCTTAAAAGGCGTGGACGCTCTACATTATAGAATGGAGGGACTATTTATTTTTGAGACACTAGAGACATTGTTATATAGACCTTAGAGCATCTACAGTTTGACGCCTCAAACCTACATCATACGCCCGGGCGAGCCGCCCGGTCACTGTCCAGTCATGTTTTTTCGACCTAGACGGGCTCCTTAAATGGGCCTCAAACGCCCGGGCTGACCGGCACCCCCCATATCCAGCCCAAATATGGGGTTGGGTATGGGGGCGCCTGGACACACCCGCCACGTCGAACCCAATAGCTCGACCCCACCCCAAATTACACCAAATCCACCAAACCCTTCGTCCTCCTCCCGCCGCCTCCAACCTTTCCCACGCCCGAACCCTCGCCGTCCTCCACCCTTTCTCCCAATCCTCACCTCCGGTCCCGATCCACTGCTGGAGATGTCGTTCAGCCCGACCCACACCGCCACGATGGAGACGCGGTCCGCCTCGTCCGTCGGTGGTGTCAATTCGTCGGTTGCGACTTGCAAGGCGGAGAATGTCGCCCGCAAGTTGCGGTGACGCCGATAGCGAGAGAGGGAGGCGATGAGGGCGTCACAAGGAGGTTAGGACGTGGCGGAGCAGCTGTCTCCTCCGCCGCGCCCGGATCCCCGCACCCCTTCCCTTCGAGCATCGACACATATTACATCGTACGACCCCCTTGGGATAGAGGATGATTCGACCGCCAGCTGGGCCATTCCGGATAGCTTTCCGCCCACGCAGATGCCAGTGGTCGACATGTGTGACTCACCGCAGCTCGTTCGGACGTGGATGAGCACGGGCACTGGCACTGCCCGGGCTGCCCTCGACATGTTCGACGGAATGTCAGTGCGTTTTATTTGCTCATGTCCGATCAGTTTTTAGCATAGACCACTAGTTCATTGCGCACATGATGAATGCTTGCAAACCATAATCATGTAGGAGGCGTTCCTGTCGAACACGATCAATGATAATGAAGATCCGAGCGAAATGGAGTATGAATTGGAGGCCACCATCACATTTGAGGTTGGGACAACATCCAATCCCAATCCAAGCAAAAGGAAGAAGAAGACCAACACGCCGAAGGCAAGAGGTCCGGCATTCTCAAGATTTGAGGACATCTTGTTGGCCACAACGATGGATCCAATATGCGGCACCGAGCAAAAGGGGTATGTGGAGTCGCATCTTGTGACCACCCGCAATGTGGCATCCCTCCGACGTCGTTGGGGATCATTCAAGGGGAAGTGAACAAGTACGTCGCCTACTACTCACAAGTGACCAAATGCCCTCAAAGTAGGATGGGAGTCGCAACTCACGTAAGCTCGATTGCTTCATCTTGTCGTCCATTGCATATGCTTCTTCTGTTTGCATTCTCGTGCTCATACATGTGTTGTTTGCTAGACGGCGGCGGCGGCCACTTTGTATCATGAGATGGAGAAGAAGCCATTTTCTTTTAGCCATTGTTGGGTCATATTGAACGGCAAGCCGAAGTGGAACCAACTTGTGGCCGACCTCAAGTCCGGCAAGAAGACGAATGATGGCTCAATCTCAAACCAATCAATTGGGTTGGACGATGAAGAGGACGATGTTGTCATGATGAATGGAAAAGCCACCGTGCCAAAGGACAATTGCCGAGTCATGGGAAACAAATGGGTGAAGGCACGTGCCGCCCGTGATGCTGCGGCTACCAAAATGTCATCCACATGGACGGGCATTTTTCGGTGACGGAGAACAAGGAGGAGAGGTACAAGCTCATGTTGGATGCGCAAAAGGAAAGAATGGAGTGGGGCCGAAAGAGGGCAGCGAAGAAGATGGAAATTGAGAGGGAGAAGATCGAGCTCGAGAAGCAACAAGCAGCGACCAAATGGGATCTCGAGAAGTCCAAGACATTTGGTGACATAGAGCTTGAGATGAAGAGGTTGCAACTCGCACGGGGCACGGAAGATGCGAGGATCATGTTGGCGGACAAGACCCTCTTGGATGAGCATGTGAAGAAGCAACTTGTGAACAAGAACATGGAGATCAACGAACGTAGGAAGTATGAGGCGGCGAGGGCGGTTGCGGCATGGATGCAGGCAGAGGAGGCAGCCCGGATGCAGGCGGAGGAGGCAGCCCGGATGCAGCAAGAGCAGGCGCCCAACCAATGATCCTAGGTCATCCGTCATGCTCGGACATTGATTTTATTTTGCTATGTCCGGTTTGTTGAACTATGATTTGCTTTTTTTTCTTTCACACTTTGACGTTCGAACAGTTTGTATCGTATAATTGACGTGCATGGATTGCTTGGATTTGAGAATCGGAATTTGCGTATATGGATGTCCGGCCCAATATTTAAGGGGTGCCCGGTCAGTGTCCGCGGACGTGCCCGGATCCGTCCATGGACGTTTGAGGGCCGAATTTGCTAAGTCCGACTGTAGATGCTTTTATATCTATTTTTCACCAGGCCGGCAAGCGAGGTGGTAAGAAAGTTGTTGTCATTGTTAGTATACATTGCCCATTAAAAGGAGCTACGACCTGCTCACCCAGACCCATAGAAAGGTTAATGTGCTAACCAAAGGCCCCAAAAAAACTTATAATGTAGTCCTTTTTCTTATACATGAGCCATATTCCCTGCTAATCACGTTCATTTTTTTGTTACGTATTCATTTTTCTAGTAATGTATTCATTTTTCTCACAAAAAAGAGTTAAGCTCGTCCATAAACAAAGCAAAGCATAAATTGCATGCATGACCAGCCATAAAGGCTTGAATCCATGCATGCATATATATACTTGCATACGTTTCTTGCAAATATATATAGTTTTATATTTTTGTTATAAAAAAGTTTGAGTCATCAACTTGTAAAAAATCATTGTCATTTTTTAAATTCACGGCAGCGGAATCATACCTAAGTAATTTTGATATATCTCGAAACCGTCCCATACTTTAATTTCATACCATATGTACCAAACTATTAATATCATATAAGTATATCAGAAAGCATCAGATAGCGCATGATTTATTTCTACTTGTCATGTACTCCAAATTAATCATGTATTCTTATATACTCCCTCCGTTTCAAAATAGATGACCCAACTTTGTATTAAACTTAGTATAAAGTTGGGTCATCTATTTTGAAACGGAGGGAATATATATGTCCATGAAGCTCATGCAATAAACATACATTCAACCAATCTTCCCTCTATTCCTCTTACAATAAGACTAGCTTGAAAAATGATTTTATATTGTGATATGATATGGAGGGAGTAGTTAGCTCGTATAATTCGAAAAAAAGGTAGTTAGCTCGTATAGCAAATGTTGGAAGTCACTTGCATGGACGGCGTGGACCTAACGATACGATACCACCTGCAAGCAAGAGAAGGCCAAGGAAAAAGAAAATGAGAGGACAAGTGGAGGAGTTTCCGTGACAGACAGGGGAAAGCGGCGGAGCAGCTCAGCCCCTCTGACCACCACCATCCTTCCTGCACAATTTCTTCCTCCTCGCACCGCTACTTTACCGCAGCCCGGAAAGAAAGCTAACCAAATCCCACACCTTCGCTTTCCCCTTTCCCCTCTCCTTTTCCCCTCTCCCCCTCGGTTCCCAATTGTCTCGCCCTCTCTCTTCGCCTCTGCTTCACCATCTACCAGTCCGTGTGCTTGACCAGAGGGAGGGAGGGAGGGCTCTTGAGGTTGTCTAGATCCCTTGTTTCTCCAACCGGGGCTGCTTAGCTTTCAAGCTGGCCGCCGACTCCAAGATTGCGGACCGGCGGGCGTTTCTTCCTTTCCAGTAAGTCAGCCGAGCAGGCTAGAGTTAATCGGGGCTATTCTTTACGAGTATTATTATTTTGCCTCAGTTTGTGTTAGCTGAATCTTGATGTTTGGATCATCCCTTTTGTCTGCCAGATACTGATATAGGAGCGGGCAATCTCATGTGCGAGGATGTGAGAGTTTCTTTTCTTGTTTCGGTGGAGTTGCTACAGTCCGAGTGTTGCGGATGATCTGGAATCTTGACTGAGGCCCCCGATTTGGGATTTCCTTTCAGCCGGTGCTGCAATCTGCATTCTTCAAGGTTGTTGGCGGCAGATGGGTTGCAGGCACTCCAAAGTGGAGGACGAGGAGGCGGTGAGGAGATGCAGGGACAGGAGGAACCTCATGAAGCAGCTCGTGCGCCGCCGTGTCGACCTTGCAGCCGCACACATCACCTACCTGCATGCACTCCGCAACACAGGAGCCACTCTCCGCCAATTCGCCGAGGTGGAGACTGCATCGTCACACCAGTCCCTTCCAGTCGTTGCCTCACCACCTCCTCCCCCTCCGCCGCCGCCGCCACCACCACCGCCTCCGGCATACTCTGTGACTTCTTCCATGCCACCATACTCGGTGACATCCTCAATGCCGCCATCACCACTCCCCCCACCACTCATACCGTTTAGTCCGATAAGGATAAGAAAGAGGGAGAAGAGAGATGGTGATCTCGACGGGGATGATTCCACGGATGAAGACGACGACACTGACAGCTGCTCGACGCCTCTGCCCCCGCCGCCGCCGCCCGGTATGGAGTGGGAGTACACGGACCCAATCACTATGCGTCCCTTGGATTTTCTTCCATCTTCGTTGGCTGATCGGGACGATAAAGAAATGGCCTCACAGGTCAGCATGGATGACGATTGGGTGGAAACGAACATAGAATTTGATGGACAGGATCAAAGTGTCTCTGGCAATGCTGATGGCATACTTAGGCGTGTGGAATTGCATCCAGCAAAGAGTAGGGTTATGGGTGATGAAAACTCATCGATGATGAGCAGCTGGGTAACAAAGGACTCGAACTCTTCGGTGATGGCCTGGGCGACTGACAAGTCACTGGTAGAAATAGCCAAGGAGATTGATGAGTACTTCTTGAAAGCAGCCGCAAGTGGGACTGATGTTGTTATACTTTTGGATTCTGCTACCGGCCGGCTAGATCCCTCAGAGGTGCAAGTAAAGAAAGGTAATAAATTTAGCTTTTCTCATCCATATATCATCCTTGATATTTTGTTTAGATGTCATTTGGTAAGTTAAACTCTAGCCTATTCGGAAAAAAAAACCTTATACTCTAGCCTCTTATGATGCATATGTACTATGAAGTATGCCAACCTTCTTGTCTATGTATTGTTGGTTCTCCAAGTGTCATGTACGTATCAAGTATACACCAACACATTGCAAAGCAATAGGTAATGGCACCAGGAGTACTAATATTTCGGGATCAACGACATTCCATGTTCCATACGTCTCCCTATTACCTCTTAACAAACCATCACTTCCTGAGGAATACCGTTTGTTGTTCTATGTGCAGGAAAAAATTCGAAGTCTGCCAAGGTTTTCTCTACACTTTCCTGGAGCTGGTCATTCAAGTCTGTACATGCTAACAGAGAATCCTCAACTGATGCTTGTGGATACGGTTATCATGGCAAAACACTAGATAAGCTTTATGACGAGGAGCAAAAACTCTATCAGTTAGTTAAGGTGCACTATGGGAGTCTTAAGTATTATTTTGATTTGGTCTATGTTCACCGAAATGCATTGCACAATACGCTCAAGGATTGAGATAACAGCTTATAGCTTGTATCTTAGATTTTGATGAATCGTTTATTGTTTAGGAATTTTTTGTTACCTCTATCAATAGGGGAAATTGATGCATCATGAATAAATGTTGACTTGTTACCTTATGCTGCCAGAAGTCGACACATTGTTGACTATCCTATATTGCAGGATGAAGAATTTGCAAGGCTTGAATACAGAAAGTACAGTTCATTGCTAAAGAAGCTAGAATCAGGGGAGCATGATAGGTTGCAGGCAGAGAAAGTTCGGGAAAATATCGAAGAACTGCAAACTCGGATAATGTCCTTAGAGGAAGCTGTAAGCTTGACATGTTTGACCATATCAAAGATCAGGGATGAGGAGTTATATCCTCAGGTTATTGAATTAGCTGCAGGGTGAGCTCTGAAAATCCGTGAACTAGCATATCCAATATAGTTCAAAAGCTTATATTTTACTAGTATCACGCTATTTATGTGGGTGTGATCTCTGTATTTGATTCCTGATATATAGCAATGCTTTTCAGGAAGCTCTGTTTATCACATTTCCTTGTTACTTGTTAAGATATACTAGCTTATAATAATTTCATCATAAGCGGGACACAAGTATAGCTCTTACGGCACTTATGTTGAGCCATAGTGGAGCTCTATTTTCATTCAGGATATGGCCGGCACTTATGTTGAGCCATACTAATTAGTATTTACCTCTGGCATCTTGTGCCATACTGTTGTTGTGGTGCGTGCTGCTTGTATTTTTCCCACCAATGACAGATGCAATCGCAACTCAGTTGCCATAGCTACAATACTGTCCTGTTAATTCTGCAGTTCTCCCTTGTGACTGCTATTTCCATGTCGGATTTCTCTTCTGACACACTTTTTTCTTGCTTCTGTTTATGTGGGCGCGGTCTCTGTTTTCGATTCCTGATACTCCCTCCGTTCCTAAATATAAGTCTTTGGAGAGATTCCACTATGAACCACATACGGAGGGAGGAACGGAGGGAGTATATAGCAATGTTTATTTTCATGTCGGTTCTCTTCTGACACTTATTTTCCTTGCTTGTGACTCAGACTTGTGCATATGTGGAGAAACATGTACGAGTGCCATGAGGTTCAGAACCATATTGCCCAGCAAGCCAGTCTCCTTGGCAACCAACCTGGCAGTGAGCCGACAACTGACTCCCATTGCTATGCAACATCTCAGTTGGAAGGGGAAGTCTCTGCATGGCACAATTCCTTCTGCAATCTGATCACCTTGCAGCGTGAGTACGTAACCATCCTTAACGAATGGATTGGACTCACTGATTGCCTGCCTGATAATGAAGGCTTCATGAGAAGTTCATCTGGAATCCGTAGCCTCTGTGGGGAACTTGAGCACGCTCTTAAGAAGTTACCTGAGAAGGTAGAGTAAAACCAACATGGTATATTCTTTCAGAGTTTTGTTTGTTACTGCAAAATCAAGCTTGCGGGTGGTTTTGGTTGAACATTCATCATACATATTTGGACGACGAACCTTCCATTCTTAATTAATGTTAACCATTTGGTCTTTCTTTAATTAATGTTCCCTTCTTTTTTATGTATGTATAAACAGGTAGCAGCAGAAGCAATAAAAGCTTTTCTGTCAGTCATACACTCTATCGTGTTACAGCAGGCTGAGGAGCGTCAGCTGAAGAAGAAATCAGACAACATCGAGAGCAAGTTCCACGCCCAGCTGGAGAAACACAGTGAAAACGCAATGCAGAGCTCAAGCCAGGGTTCGCACGCCAGGAGCTACTCAGTATCGAAGGACGACCCGAAGCTGGACGTGTTCAGAAAGAAGGTCGAGGAGGAGAAGGCCAGGTACATCAACTCCTTGAGGACCAGTCGAGCCATGACGCTGAACCATCTTCAGACGAGCCTCCCAAACATGTTCCATGCCCTGACGGGGTTCTCAGGAGTCTGCGTGCAGGCGTTTGAAGGCATCAGCCGATGCAGCGAGGCTGCTGCTGCTGCTGCTGCCAGCCACTCGGGAGCGGCTTCGCCCACCGTCTCTTCCTGTGATGATCACCCGCTGTAAGTAGAGGCAGAACATAAGCCGGTTCCACGTGAATACCCTTCTCCAAAAACCACCCTTGTCAAAGAAAGTTTAGCCATGATTTACATTTCAAAAGTCAGTACAGGTGTCTGGATAGATCAGTCTCAGACTGAGAAGAGGTTAGTGATAGGATCACAACTACTAGTACTAGTATTTTTTCTGCTGCATTGAAAGGATTCCTGTATGATTGAAAGCTTGAATAGTAGTCTCACGTCTTCACACTGTTATACTTCCAGTGCCACAAGGTCAGGTCGGGAGGATGATTTTCTGTTCTTCCGAAAACCCCGGCCTCTGCATCATTGTAATTCACACAACCATCTTTATTGAAGTTGATGCCAAAAACATCAACAAACTCACTACAAAATATAGACAATTACAGCAGAACCATTATAAGACATATGATTTTCTGTTATATAAATGAGATTATGTTGGTGTTAATTTGAGTACGAGAAGCAGTGATCTGGTGCTTTGTTGGAGTACAAGTGTGGTTGTTTCATACTCAGATTCAATCCCTCCGATTCGAAATGGTCTGCGTTGTCACACATTTAACTCTTGCATCACCATCTAGATAGATTCGTCACATGGTAGCCACATGAAATGAGAATTTGGTACTCCCTTCATTTTTATTTACTCTGCATATTAAAGTTGACTGAAGTTACACTTTGTAAAGTTTGATCAAATTTATAGAAATGGGTATAAATATTTAGCATAACAAATCTATATGATGTGAAAGTACATTCAACAACGAATCTAATGGTATTGATTTGTTATTGTATATGTTAATATTTTTGTTTATAAATTTTTTCAAAGCTTGTAAAGCTTGACTTTGACCAAAACCAAAACCAATATGTGGAGTAAATAAAAAAGGGAGTACATGTACTTTATTAATACACTGTCGTCTCTTGTGTACTGTGTAAACTCAAAACCGCCATTTCAGATAGAGTCATTTTTTGTTCCAGATATGATGCTACAACAGAAAAGCTCATGAATACAAACAAGGTGGAGGTACATGCACCGGCGATGCTACAACTTATATGTCCAATGCTCGTGATGGATTCTCATATTTTTATTTAGTGGCATGGAAAGCTTTCAAATACAGACCGATGGGTCCCACCTGTCATGTAATAAATTTGGATTAAAAAACTGTAAATTGCTGGGCCAAGGATCCAACCAGCAACGTGCTGCTACCGCGCAAACATGGATAGCCATCCCACCCAGTGACTATTGGTGTCTAATATGAACAATTTTACATTATACTATTTTCTTTTCTTTTTGTGGGGTAAAGGGAGCTTTTATTGCATGATAGTAATGCTACAATCAAAAGGCTACAAATCCTCGATACAAGGTGGAGCTGAGTTCACCCACACAGCCGTGATGAACTTGGTGCGACTATAATTGGCCAACTGATCTGCAACTCTATTTTGACTACCGTGTATCTTCTGAGGTAAAAACTCTCTATTACACATTAAATCTCTAATTTCTACCACTAAATGTCCATACGCCGAGCGAGCCAACGTATTGCTTGGTAGAACTGAAAATGCCTCCGAAGAGTCTGACTGGATCACCACCGGGAGTTGTCTATGTTGGATGGCCAAAGCCATCCCTTGCATAAGTGCATGCAACTCCGCCTTCAATGCATCATTGCAATGAAAAATCACTCTATAAGCTGCAAAGATAATTTGACCCGCACTGTCTCTGAGAACCATGCCAGCCACCGCTGTCCCATCCGATGCCTTGAAGGAACCGTCCACGGATAGGGCAACCTTATCAGGCCCAGGCGCAGGACAGGGCAACCTTATCAGGCCCAGGCGTAGGCCAAGGGGTATTAGAGGAGCGTGCATGCACCACTGGCTCCTTTACAACAGCAGGTACTAGCATTTTTCCCTTCAATATCTCCTTCGTAGAATACGGGCCAGCAAGCTTGATGGATTTGTAGTAGCTATCTAAGTAGTCCACCATAGCATCAACAGGTGGTATTTCTTTCCCATGTGATATATCCGAACAAAGCTACCATACTCGCCAGATTAACATAATTACCATATCACGCACATCCTCCGAACACCTGCTCAACAAATGTAGCAGTCATTCATTCCCGTTTTCCAGCAAAAACTCGTCGGGTGGAAGGGGCCAGCGAGTTCTCATACGAATCCAGATTGGCCTCGCTTGCTCACATGACACCAGCGCATGAAAAGTTCCTTCTTCCTCGACACCACACAGCGGGCAAGTCGCTCGCTTCGACAAATGTCTATACACTTTGCACTTCGCCGTAGGAAGAACTCCAGTAGCCACTTTCCATGCCGATATTTTCATCTTATGTGGAACCGAAGACTTCCATATAACATTCCATAACCTTACACCACTTGGCTCTGAACTAGACGCACCCCGGCGAAGGCAATGTTATGCTCACATGTGGCCAACTTGTAAGCACTCTTGACCGTAAACTGACAGGTCTTCTCAGGAAACCACGATATGTAGTCAGTTCGTTGCCTCGGGGATGTACGAATTTTCATGATATGTTCAATGTCCATAGGCCAAAAAACTCTCGCAGCCGGTCAGCCCTCCATGTCCAAAAAATCTGAAACCCGGTTCAGACGGCAATTGCGTTTTGGGGTGATTAGCCGGAAAGAGGACACCCTTGGGAATCCAGGGATCCTTCCATGTGCGTATTAGTGCACCATTGCCCACCCTCCAAATGATCCCCTTCTTCAGCAGTTCGAGACCATGTACAATTCCTTTCCAGACTGCTGAACCATTGCATGAAAACACTATGTCCAATAAATTACCGGAGGGGTAATATTTTGCTTTCAATAACCTTGTGCGTAAACTTTGTGGTGTGTCCAGCAGCCGCCATGCTTGCTTCGCGAGGAGTGCCTGGTTGAACGCCCTCATATCGCGGAATCCCATACCTCCCATAGACTTTGGAAGCCTCATTTTGTCCCAACTCATCCAGGCCATTTTATTCTTTCCTTTCTCAACTCCCCACCAGTATTGGCGCATCATGCGAGTTAATTCATTACATACCGAAACAGGGAGTTTAAAGACACTCATAACATATGCAGGTATAGCCTGAGCCACCGACTTAATTAAGATCTCCTTATTCCCTCAGGAAGAATATTGTTCACTCCAATCAATCAATCGTTTCTGCAACCTTTCCTAGACAGTTTCAAAATTACCTGTATGCATCCTACCTTCCGGCACTGGCAGGCCTAGGTATTTTGGTTCAAACACTTCTTGAATTATCTCCAACACACTCTTTATACCTGAAGCAACTATAGGCAGGCACTGGTCTGAAAAAGGGATGGAACACTTGGATGGATTAATTAACTGGCCTGTAGCCACTTCGTAAGTGTTCAAAAAACCCTTCACAATGACCGCCTGCTGTTCTGAAGCTTGAAAAAACAAGAGTGAATCATCCGCAAACAAGAGATGAGAGATTTCCGGAGCACCTCTACAAATTCTTATCCCCTTCAAACCCTCCTCCTCCATGGATTTTTTAAACAAAGCCGACAGACCATTAGCTACAAACAGAAAGAGGAAGGGGGACAATGAGTCACCTTGACGTAAGCCCCTTGATGGGATGAAGGGCTCAAGTAACTTCCCATTAAACTTAACCGAGTACTTCACACTAGAAACACATGCCATTACCCGCGAAATCCAATGCTGAGAGAAACCCCACTTCAGAAGAGCCCTCTCCAGAAACACCCAGTCAACACGATCATAAGCCTTGGATAAATCTAGCTTGTAGACACAAAATGCTGGCGATTGCTCCTTTAGAGAATGTATATGGTGGATAAATTCAAACACAATAATAGAGTTATCCGAGATGATCCTTCCTGGATGAATGCGCTTTGGTTTTCAGAAATAAGTTCATGAAGTAATGCGCGTAACCTGTTTACTATGCATTTGGATACAATTTTGTATATCATGTTACACAGACTGATGGGTCAAAAATCCTTCAACTCCTTCGGGTGAGGAACCTTAGGAATCAACACAATGGTTGTCCCATTAACTCCATCAGGCATAACACCTGTCATAAAAAATTCCTGGACTGTAGCAATTATCTCTATTTTTAAAACCCCCCAGTTCCGTTGGTAAAACCGGGCAGGAAGCCCATCAGAACCTGGTGCCTTCAAAGGGCCAATCTGGAACAATGCGTCAGAAAATTCCTTCTCCGAATAAGGTTGACACAATTGTTCGTTCATCTCCATAGTAACCTTGGTAGGTATACACTCCAGAACCACATCTGGAGCTAGAGTGGGATCCTTGGTGTACACCTCCTTGAAGTATGAAGTGGCCATCCTTTCCATATCACTTGGTGTATGTTACCAAGTCCCATCTATCTTTCTGAGTCGTTGGATATAATTTCTACGAGCTCTCCAAACTGCTCGGCGATGTAAATATGTCGTGTTGCGTTCCCCTTCTTTTAGCCACGTAATACATGAACGTTGCAGCCACATCATCTCCTCTCTGTACAGAAGCTCATCTAGCTGATTCATCTTGGTGCGTATGTGTGCACGATCGGCCCCGGCGAACTGTAAGTCTGCTAGCTGCTCCCTCAGTGTTTCTATTTCCTTCAGAACATTACCAAAGTTCTCTAATTTACCATTAGATTTATTCTTAGCCCAAGAACTTGCCACAACTTCTGGAAGCGCTGGATGACGCTCCCACATGATTTCATATCGGGGTAAGGATACCCGTTTTTTGTGAAGCTGAACATCCTCGAGCTGCACCAAGAGTGGGCAATGATCAGAAAACAGCGATGCCAAGTGGAGTACTCTGGTCGCCGGGAACAATTCACGCCATCCTTCGTCCGCACATGCTCGATCAAGACGTATTTGTATGTTCCAATCTCCTGCCTGACCATTATTGTATGTATAAGGGATTCCGGCAAACCCCAAGTCTTCCAACTCACATAGCAAGAGGTAGTCCCTCAAGGCTTCCATTTGTGATTCTGAGTGTGTGGTTCTGGATAGATGCTCGTGTTGTCACATCGCCTCGTTATAATCTCCACACACAAACCACGGAGCCTGCGAGATAGCGCGAAGTCGAGTCATGTGATCCCACATAATATGTCTATTCTCTACCCGCGGTTCACCATAAACAAATGTTCCTCTCCATGAATTTCCTGCTCCCACATATTCTATCTAAACATCAATGTACCAATTACAAGCATCCAGTACATTCACTATTAGAGACTTGTCCCAAAACAGAGCCAAACCGACACTTTTTCCATCACTACTAACGCCATAGAAACCTTTCAGGTCTAATCTCCATTTGATTTTCTCAATTTTATCTGACGATTGTCTAGTCTCACACAAGAAGACTAGCTTGGGGTTATTGGCTTTTGAGAGGGCCACAACCTCACGAACTGTCCGGCGGTTCCCCACCCCCGGCAGTTCCAAGACAAGATATTCATTGTGTCCGGCCGTCCTCCTCGCGGGAGGCCGCCGATATCTCATTTGTATCACCACTCTTCACAATCCTTGCCCTTTTGCTGCTGTTACTACTAGAGGGAGAAACCCCCTCCTTCTGATCAGCGCCACTGCCATTTATGATGGCCAACAGACCGAGAGCATGGTTTGCACCAACACTTTTAATTACCTCGGTAGCATCCATATTTAACCGCTTTCTCGGGTCCTTATCCACCTCCATCCGTCCCCCAGGGCTTTTAACTGGACTTGAAGCTGTATCAGCTAGCTCTGTATCATCTCCATCACGATCCTTCTCTGTGCCTCCATCTTTGGTTTGTTGTATGTCTTGCTTTCCTCTAGTTCTCGCCTCGCTATTTTTCTGAGGAGGAGCATCAGCACGAGTATTATTTGGCCCCTCGGCATACAGCCAGTCCCCATACTTCATCTTTGTTTCATCATGAATACCCAAGCCACACTCCTTGAACTCATGCCCTATCAGCCCACATACTTTACAAAACCTTGCTAACTTTTCATACCTGACCAGATAGACTCGGTGTTCCTTGCCGCGAACAAGGCTAACATACTTTGTGAGCGGCCGGTCGATATCATGCTTAACCCGCACCCTCACATAATCACCGCGGGTATTACCATTCAGACGCATGTCCAGTATCTCGCCTGCATCCTTCAGAAGTTTTACAACCAGCTTCTCCTTGCAATAAGCTTCAGGTAACTTGTGAATCTGGAGCCATATAGGCATATGAACAAAACTGATTTCCTCCGTATTGCTGAATCCATCATACGGGCACAAAAGAACAGCCCAGTTGCGGAACAACCATGGTCCCTGCATCAGCATGCGTTCCCAGTCCCCTAGGCAGTATGCCTGAACAACAAACAGATTAGGGCCGACGGGGTGGAACCTCACACTTTGCGCCAGATTCCAGGCTGCTCTCATGCCTTTATAAAATGCAGATTGGCTGAAGGTTTTCCGCGTATGAACCCTCGCCAGTGCAAGCCATTGAACACTCTCATTGATCTCTGGATCATCTTCATCCACCATGACGTCGTCAAGTTCTTCATCGTTGAGATCGATTTGATCAAAAAATTCTCCAAGATCGGCCTTAGCGGCCATCGCGTAGTCCCCGCTCGTGGTGGAGTGAGCATCGGAGGGGTTCGCCATCAAGCAGGGAACAGGAGGGCCGGCCAGGACGATCAGCGGCCTGCCAGAACCACGGGGCCGGTCATAGATCGATAGGACTCAAGGGCGATCGCAATCTCCCAGGAGGAAAAGAAAACCCTAGCCTCGTGCGTAGGGGAAAGACTCTCTCTTGACTCAAAGATCACTATATTATTTTCTTAAGATAAGTGATCTAGGTCATCAGCGTGTACCTCTTCGCCGAGTCACTTACTATTGGGTCCCATGGTTGCTCTCTCCCCTCTTCTTCTTCTACCTCTCGACGCACGGGCAGACGCAAAGAACGAACGCTTGATAGGGCGACGACGCACAGCCCGAAAACTTGTGCCGGCCGTGGCGCGCACCGATGCCTCGCCGCTACTCCCCTTGGTCCCTCGCTTATGGTGTCCTTCGTGAAGGACTTCTTGTAAGAGATTTGACGGAGGTGATAGAGCATCATGTTGGATGAGCTAATCGACCACCGCAAGAATATAAAATGTTGTAGGAAAAGAATATAAAATGTGGTTATCCATATTAGACATCAACTGTGAGTGGGTGTTGTTGTTATCCACGTGATTGTGCTAGCTGTAGGTTGCAGGTTCGAACCCTCCACCCAACGATTTAAAAAAATCCATTGTGTGTGGGCTTCCAGACACTGACCTGTGGAGGAGTGCCACGCCGGCATGCCACACAAGCACGAATGTGGACGGAATCAATGTATATGAATGAGATGACAAGTTAGCTAACAACAATCATGTCTTTACAAGTCTTAGAACTAAATTGACCATTTGATGCAAGTTTTAGTATTGTCAGTGTATTTATCTCAATAAGGTGTGACAAAAAGGCACTTAGTTCTTTTATGGGATCCTCACTCAATGAGTGTCGAAATCTTTCGAAAGTGCCTTCTTGTAAGATGAAGCGTATCTCCACCCTTAGGTGACCGCGTGTATTTATATTGATTGAGGCGATAACCAGTCGTGGCGTACAAGACATGAACGATTGTAAGGATGCATTCCTGTTACAAAAGATAGAGTACAGGAGACCACAGTTGGGAGGATAGCTCAAACAATGTTTAAACTGAATTCTATCTCTACCTGACTGTCTAACTTCTGACTGTGGATGCAAAAGCACCCGGGATGAACAGTAAACAGAGAAAAATAAATACATAATGTCAAAAGATTCTGAATTTTTGTGACAAACTGTGTTAAATGTTTCATCTGTCTGCAAAGTTTCATGATGAAATGACACTAATGTCAGTTTGAAAAAATTCAGTGTCCAAAATACTTTCAAAAATAGCAGTTTCAAAGCATCTATTTTGTAAAAAAAATGTGTAGAGCATTAGGCATGTGTTTTCATATGTTGATTTGTTTGCCACGTCTAAATGATATGTTTCTCTAGGTTGGAAGCTATCTCCGAGTAATATAGGAGTTACAAGTATTATTCATATTAACAAAAGCCCCCGTGTATTGCAACGGGTACAAGATAAATGAATATAGTGATCATATCGGTGTGGATCATATTCCAGAGAAGTACTGGTATGACCTAGGTCTTTGGAGGGAGATTGGTATGAAGGTTTTCTATGTGAGAGTGTATGTTTTTTCAAGAATGGCACTTTGTACTTTTGAGCACTTGCACTATTCTATTGCTACTTTCAAAGTTGTTTGAGTGGTAAATTAATTGTCAGATTTGCAAGCAATCCAAGATTCAAAAACATGATCAATATTAACTTGATTAATGATGGAATCATGTATGATTGTTATGATACATTAATCCCCAAATACAAATGCAATGGCATAAATGATCCTAACTGATCAGATATGGATTACTTAATCATGAATTTGCAAAGATGGCGGTAAGATAACACATAACATGCATGTGCATTTCTGCTCGCTCCTCGGTTTATGTTGTTGTAAGCCGAGAACCCGTGTTTTTGCACTCAGCGTACGCGCGCGATGATACACAGCTACATGTATTTTTTTCTATAGTGATGCTAATGCAGCAATTAGCATGATATATGCACCAACTAATGCACCGCGTATTTATGAAGGTCCAAACGCTACCAAGAAAATAACTCACCCCGTAGTTGTCACCATGTTTTTCTTGACGAGCGATTGTCACCATGATGATCGGAGCTAGCAGGGACATGCCGTAGCAGCTGAGCAGTCACTCTAATGGTTAGATTTTCCATGGCAGGTTGTTGTAGTAAACATTCAAGTTATGTAGGATGGTGGCACAAACTGATCTGTGTGATAGACTGGCGAAGGGTCAAACAAACATGCATGTGAGATTTTTACCAACGATAATAACGATGGTTGGGAAAAAAGAGTGGAGATGAAGGCATGTCGAGTAAGATGTGTGTCGCTGCAAATAATCAAGGAGCCAGCAACGGCGGGATCTTGATTAGACATTTGTTGGAAATATGCCCTAGAGAAAATAATAAAATGGTTATTATTATATTTCCTTGTTCATGATAATTGTCTATTGTTCATGCTATAATTGTATTAACCGGAAACCGTAATACATGTGTGAATACATAGATCACAATATGTCCCTAGTGAGCCTCTAGTTGACTAGCTTGTTGATCAATAGATGGTTGTGGCTTCCTGACCATGGACATTGGATGTCGTTGATAACGGGATCACATCATTAGGAGAATGATGTGATGGACAAGACCCAATCCTAAGCATAGCACAAGATCATGTAGTTCGTTTGCTAGAGTTTTTCTAATGTCAAGTATCATTTCCTTAGACCATGAGATTGTGCAACTCCCGGATACCATAGGAGTGCTTTGGGTGTATCAAACGTCACAACATAACTAGGTGGCTATAAAGGTGCACTACAAGTATCTCCGAAAGTGTCTGTTGGGTTGGCATGAATCGGGACTGGGATTTGTCACTCCGTATGACGTAGAGGTATCTCTGGGCCCACTCGGTAATGCATCATCATAACGAGCTCAATGCGACTAAGGAGTTAGCCACGGGATCATGCATTACGGAACGAGTAAAGAGAATTGCCAGTAACGAGATTGAACGAGGTATGGGGATACCGACGATCGAATCTCGGGCAAGTAACACACCGATGGACAAAGGGAATTGTATACGGGATTGATTGAATCCCTGACATCGTGGTTCATCCGATGAGATCATCGTGGAACATGTGGGAGCCAACATGGGTATCCAGATCCCGCTGTTGGTTATTGGCCGGAGAGATGTCTCGGTCATGTCTGCATGGTTCCCAAACCCGTAGGGTCTACACACTTAAGGTTCGGTGACGCTAGAGTTGTTATGGGAAATTATATGTGGCTACCGAAGGTTGTTCGGAGTCCCGGATGAGATCCTGGACGTCACAAGGAGTTCCTTAATGGTCCGGAGGTGAAGATTTATATATGGAAAGTCCAGTTTCAATCGCCAGAATGGTTTCGGGGGTTATCGGTATTGTACCAGGACCACCGAAAGGTGTCTGGGGGTCCACCGCGTGGGGCCACGTGCCCGGACGACTTAATGGGCTGGATATGGGAGGGAACCAGCCCCCTAGTGGGCTGATGCACCACCCAAGGGCCCAAGGCGCCTAGGGTTGCAAACCCTAGGGGAGGGGGCGCCTCCCACCTTGCTTGGGGGGCAAGTCTCCCCCTCCTGGCCGCCCCTCCCTCTGGATGTATCTAGAGGGGTGGTCCCCTCTTCCCTTCCCCCTATAAATAGTGGGGGTGGGACGGCAGCCAGACCCCTTCCCAGGCGCAGCCCCTGCCTCCTCCTACACCTCCTCCTCCTCCGTAGTGCTTGGCGAAGCTCTGTCGGAGAACCACGAGCTCCACCACCACCACCACGTCGTCGTGCTGCCGGAGTTCTCCCTCAACTTCTCCTCTCCCCTTGTTGGATCAAGAAGGAAGAGACGTCCCCGAGCTGTACGTGTGTTGAACGCGGAGGCGCCGTCCGTTCGGCGCTTGGATCGGGTCTTCTGCGATTTGAATCGCCGCGAGTACGACTTCATCAACCGCGTTCTTGTAACGCTTTCGCTTAGCGATCTTCAAGGGTATGAAGATGCACTCCCTCTCTCTTGTTACTAGCATCTCCTAGATTGATCTTGGTGACACGTAGGAAAATTTTGAATTATTACTACATTCCCCAACAGTGGTATCAGAGCTAGGTCTCTGTGTAGATTCTATGCATGAGTAGAACACAAAGTAGTTGTGGGCGATGATTTGGTCAATTTGCTTACCATTACTAATCTTATCTTGATTCGGCGGCATTGTGGGATGAAGCGGCCCAAACCGACCTTACATGTACACTTACGTGAGACTCGTTCCACCGACTGACATGCACTTGATGCATAAGGTGGCTAGCGGGTGTCTGTCTCTCCCACTTTAGTCGGATCGGATTCGGTGAAGAGGGTCCTTATGAAGGGTAAATAGCAATTGGCATATCACCGTTGTGGCTTTTGCGTAGGTAAGAAACGTTCTTGCTAGAAACCCATAGCAATCACGTAAAACATGCAACAACAATTAAAGGACGTCTAACTTGTTTTTGCAGGGTATGCTATGTGATGCGATATGTCCAAAAGGATGTGATGAATGGTATATGTGATGTATGAGATTGATCATGTTCTTGTAATAGGAATCACGACTTGCATATCGATGAGTATGACAACCGGCAGGAGCCATAGGAGTTGTCTTAATTTATCTTATGACCTGCGAGTCAATGTAAACGCCATGTAATTACTTTACTTTATTGCTAACTGTTAGCCATAGTAGTAGAAGTAATATTTGGCGAGACAACTTCATGAAGACACGATGATGGAGATCATGATGAGGGAGATCATGGTGTCATGCCGGTGATGAAGGTGATCGTGCCGCGCCTCGAAGATGGAGATCAAAGGCGCAAGATGATATTGGCCATATCATGTCACTTTATGATTTGCATGTGATATTTGTCATGTTTACATCTTATTTGCTTAGAACGACGGTAGCATAAATAAGATGATCCCTCACTAAAATTTCAAGAAATGTGTTCCCCCTAATTGTGCACCATTGCTAAGGTTCGTTGTTTCGAAGCACCACGTGATGATCGGGTGTGATAGATTCTAATATTCACATACAACGGGGGTAAGCCAGATTTACACATGCGAAACACTTAGGTTAACTTGACGAGCCTGGCATGTACGGACATGGCCTCGAAACACGAGATAGCGAAAGGTCGAACATGAGTCGTATAGTAGATGCGATCAACATGGAGATGTTCACCGTTGATTACTAGCATGTCTCACGTGATGATCGGACACGGCCTAGTTGATTCGGATCATGTATCACTTAGATGAGTAGAGGGATGTCTATCTAAGTGGGAGTTCATTAAATAATTTGATTAGATGAACTTAGTCTAAAATATCTTTACAATATGTCTTGTAGATCAAATGGCCCACGCTAATGTTGCCCTCAACTTCAATGCGTTCCTAGAGAAAACCAAGCTGAAAGACGATGGTAGCAACTATACGGACTGGGTCCGTAACTTGAGGATCATCCTCATAGCTGCCAAGAAAGCATACGTCCTTGAAGCACCGCTAGGTGACGCACCCATTTTCCCAGCAACTCAAGATGTTATGAATGCCTAGAAGTCGCGTAGTGATGATTACTCCCTGGTTCAGTGCGGCATGCTTCACAGCTTAGAGCCGGGGCTCCAAAAGCATTTTGAGCAACACGGAGCATATGAGATGTTCCAAGAGCTGAAAATGATTTTCCAAGCTCATGCCCGGGTCGAGAGACATGAAATCTCTGACAATTTCTATAGTTGTAAGATGAAGGAAAACAGTTCTGTCAGCGAGCATATACTCAAAATGTCTGGGTTGCACAACCGCTTGTCTCAGTTGGGAGTTAATCTTCCAGATGACTCAGTCATTGATAGGATCCTCCAGTCGCTTCCACATAGCTACAAGAGCTTCGTGATGAACTACAATAGCAAGGGATGGATAAGTCCATTCCTGAGTTATATTCAATGCTGAAATCAGCGGAGGTGGAGATCAAAAAGGAACATCAAGTGTTGATGGTGAATAAGACCCCTAGTTTCAAGAAAGGCAAGGGTAAGAAGAACTTCAAGAAGGACGGCAAGGGAGTTGCCGCACCTGGTAAGTCAGTTGCCGGGAAGAAGCCAAAGAATGGACCCAAGCCTGAGACTCAGTGCTTTTATTGCAAGGGAAATGCTCGCTGGAAGCGGAACTGCCCCAAGTACTTAGCGGATAAGAAGGCAGGCAACGCCAAAGGTATATATGATATACATGTTATTGATGTGTACCTTACCAGTGCTCGTATTAGCTCCTGGGTATTTGATACCGGTGCGGTTGCTCACATTTGTAACTCAAAACAAGAGCTGCGGGATAAATGGAGACTGACGAAGGACAAGGTGACGATGCGCGTCGGGAATGGTTCCAAGGTCGATGTGATCACCGTCGGCACGCTACCTCTACATCTACCTTCGGGATTAGTTTTAAACCTCAATAATTGTTATTTAGTGCCAGCTTTGAGCATGAAGATTGTATCTGGATCTCGTTTAATGCGAGATGGCTACTCATTTAAATCTGAGAATAATGGTTGTTCTATTTATATGAGGGATATGTTTTATGGTCATGCCCCACTGGTCAATGGTTTATTTGTATTGAATCTCGAACGTGATGTTACACATATTCATAGTGTGAATGCCAAAAGATGTAAGGTTGATAATGATAGTCCCACATACTTGTGGCACTGCCGCCTTGGTCACATTGGTGTCAAACGCATGAAGAAACTCCATGCAAATGGACTTTTGGAATCTCTTGATTAGGAATCATTTGACACGTGCGAACCATGCCTCATGGGCAAAATGACCAAGACTCCGTTCTCCGGAACAATGGAACGAGCAACCAACTTGTTGGAAATCATACATACTGATGTGTGCGGTCCAATGAGCGTTGAGGCTCGCGGTGGCTATCGTTATGTTCTCACCCTCACTGATGACTTAAGTAGATATGGGTATGTCTACTTAATGAAACACAAGTCTGAGACCTTTGAAAATTTCAAGGAATTTCAGAGCGAGGTAGAGAATCAGTGTGACAGGGAAATAAAATTCTTACGATCAGATCGTGGAGGAGAATATTTGAGTCACGAGTTTGGCACACACCTAAGCATATGTGGAATTGTTTCACAACTGACGCCGCCTGGAACACCTCAGCGTAATGGTGTGTCCGAACATCGTAATTGCACTCTATTGGATATGGTGTGATCTATGATGTCTCTTACAGATCTACCGCTATCATTTTGGGGTTATGCTTTAGAGACTGCCGCAATCACTTTAAATAGGGCTCCGTCGAAATCCGTTGAGACGACACCATATGAATTATGGTTTGGGAAGAAACCTAAGCTGTCATTTCTGAAAGTTTGGGGATGCGATGCTTATGTCAAGAAACTCCAACCTAAAAAGCTCAAACCCAAGTCGGAAAAATGCGTCTTCATAGGATACCCTAAGTATTGGGTATACCTTCTACCGCAGATCCGAAGGCAAGATCTTTGTTGCCAAGAATGGATCCTTTCTGGAGAAAGAGTTTCTCTCGAAAGAAGTAAGTGGGAGGAAAGTAGAACTTGATGAGGTACTGCCTCTTGAACCGGAGAGTAGCGCAGCTCAGGAAGATGTTTCTATGGTGCCTGCACTGACTAGAGAGGAAGTTAATGATGATGATCATGAAACTTCGGATCAAGTTGCTATTGAACTTCCTAGGTCCACAAGGACAGGTTCCGCACCAGAGTGGTAAGGCAACCCTGTCCTGGAAATCATGTTGTTAGACAGCGGTGAACCTTCGAACTATGAAGAAGCGATGGCGGGCCCAAATTCCAACAAATGGCTTGAAGCCATGAAAT
Organism: Triticum dicoccoides; assembly: GCF_002162155.2. Taxonomy (NCBI): domain Eukaryota; kingdom Viridiplantae; phylum Streptophyta; class Magnoliopsida; order Poales; family Poaceae; genus Triticum; species Triticum dicoccoides. Next base: position 385,833,376 of record NC_041384.1, read on the forward strand.
CCGAGATAGGATCCATGTATGACAACAAAGTATGGACTTTGACGGACTTGCCCGATGATCGGCAAGCCATAGAGAATAAGTGGATCTTTAAGAAGAAGACTGGTGCGGATGGTAATGTGACCGTCTATAAGGCTCGGCTTGTCGCTAAGGGTTATCGACAAGTTCAAGGGGTTGACTATGATGATACTTTCTCACCTCTAGCGAAGCTGAAGTCCGTCCGAATCATGTTAGCAATGGATGCATTCTATGATTATGAGATATGGCAAATGGCCGTCAAAACGACATTCCTTAACAGTTTCCTTAAGGAAGAATTGTATATGATGCAGCCGGAAGGTTTTGTCGATACTAAGAATGTTGACAAGGTATGCAAGCTCCAGCGCTCCATCTATGGGCTGGTGCAAGCATCTCAGAGTTGGAACATTCGCTTTGATGAAATGATCAAAGTGTTTGGGTTTATACAGACTTATGGAGAAGCCTATATTTACAAGAAAGTGAGTGGGAGCTCCGTAGCATTTCTCATATTATATTTGGATGAAATATTATTAATGAGAAATGATATAGAACTTTTGGAAAGCATAAAGGCCTACTTGTATAAGTGTTTTTCAATGAAGGTCCTTGGAGAAGTTGCTTATATATTAGGCATCAAGATCTATAGAGATAGATCGAGGCGCCTCATTGGTCTTTCACAAAGCACATACCTTGACAAGATATTGAAGAAGTTCAATATGGATCAGTCCAAGAAGGGGTTCTTGCCTGTATTGCAAGGTGTGAGATTGAGCACCGCTCAATGCCGACATCAAGATCTATAGAGATAGATTGAGGCGCCTCATTGGTCTTTCACAAAGCACATACCTTAACAAGATATTGAAGAAGTTCAATATGGATCAGTCCAAGAAGGGTTTCTTGCCTGTATTGCAAGGTGTGAGATTGGGCACCGCTCAATGCCCGACCTCGGCAGAAGATAGAGAAAAGATGAGTGCCATCCCCTATGCCTCAGCCATAGGCTCTATTATGTATGCCATGTTGTGTACCAGACCTGATGTGAACTTTGCCATAAGTTTGGTAGGGATGTACCAAAGTGATCTGGTATGGAACACTGGACAACGGTCAAGAATATCCTGAAGTACCTGAAAAGGACTAAGGATATGTTTCTCGTTTATGGAGGTGACGAAGAGCTCGTTGTAAAGGGTTACATCAATGCTAGCTTCGACACAGATCTGGATGAGTCCAAGTCACAAACCGGATACATGTACATTATGAATGGTGGGGCAGTCAGTTGGTGCGGTTGCAAGCAAAGCGTCGTGGCAGGATCTACATGTGAAGCGGAGTACATAGCTGCCTCGGAGGCAGCACAAGAAGCAGTCTAGATGAAGGAGTTCATCACCGACCTAGCAGTAATTCCCAATGCGTCGGGACTGATGACTCTCTTCTGTGACAACATGAAAGTGCGTTATATCGACTAGAGGGGGGTGAATAGGCGATTTTTATGAAATTCTTCACTGAGGAATTTGCCGGTGAGGAAATTCCTTAGCGAAGAACTACTAGCAGCGGAATAAGTACTCAAAAGTAAACATAACAGAATACAAGCATAGTCATCATGATGAAATGAAGACAGGCACAGAGTACAGGAAGCGTAAGCACAGGATAACACAAGATAAAGACAAACAGACTGAAGAAATTGAACTGAGGAAATTGAGAAAGTCTTCACTCAAAGTCTTCAAACACAGATATGAACAAACACACAACACATTTATGAGGAAATGAAAGAGTTGAGGGAATAGAACCAGTAAGCTTGGTGAAGACAATGATTTGGTAGACCAGTTCCAACTGCTGTCTCAGTTGTACATCTGGTTGGAGTGGCTGAGTATTTAAACTCGAGGACACACAGTCCCGGACACCCAGTCCTGAACACGCAGTTTAGGACACCAAGTCCTCACCGTATTCTCCTTGAGCTAAGGTCACACAGACCTCGCCCAATCACTCGTGGTAAGTCTTCAGGCGACTTCCAAACCTTCACAAACTTGGTCACTCGGCAATCCACAATTCCTCTTGGATGCTCTAGACCATGACGCCTAACCGTCTGGAAAAAGCACAGTCTTCAAAGGTAACAAGCGTCCGATCCACGCAGGATCAATCTCTTCAGTGATGCTCAATCACTTGGGGTTTGTAGGTGTTTGGGTTTGGGTTTTTCTTCACTTGATGATTTTCGCTCAAAGTCCTCAGAGGATGGGTTGCTCTCAAATGAGAAGTGTCAGTTTCTCTCGAAGCAGCCAACCAGCTAGTGGTTGTAGGGGGTGGCTATTTATAGCCTAGGGAGTAGCCCGACATGATAAGACATAAATACCCTTCAATGATATGACTGTTAGGTGGATAGATATTTTGGGACAACTAGCGCATAGCATAGCAACAGTCGGAATTTTGAGTAGCAAAATCCTCAGGGCTATCATGTTCCTCACTGTGTAGGCAATCCGCACTGGCGAATTCCAAACTCCTCAGTCAAAACAAATTCCTCAGAGACCAAAAGAACTTCGTCTCTGTCACTGAAGAATATAACTAGACTGTATGAGATTTCCAATGGCTTCACTCGAAGGGATTGGTAGGTGTAGGATTTTGAGTTGAGCATCACATGGAAGTTTTTCCTTAGTATTTCCTTGACCCCCTTTAACAGTACGGTATTTCCTATGACTCAAGAAAGAGAAAAATGAAACTACGAAAACAAAAGTCTTCATGCTTCATGTTCCTCGAATGATACCAAGTCTTCAAGGTCACACCAATTTCTTCACTTTCAAAGTCTTCAGAAATCCAAAGTCTTCAGTCGAAGAACTTCATTTTTAGGGGTCGGCTTTCTCTGTAAATATCAAACTCCTCATAGACTTATAGACCTGTGTACACTCACAAACGCATTAGTCCCTTAACCTATAAGTCTTCAATGCACCAAAATCACTAAGGGGCACTAGATGCACTTACAATCTCCCCCTTTTTGGTGATTGATGACAATATAGGTTAAGTTTTCAACGGGGATAAACATATGAAGTGTAAGTACTGATATTGAGGAATTTGATTGCAAGATATAGAAGAACTCCCCCTGAAGATGTGCATAGTGAGGAATTTGCTTTTGAAGCAATGCACACTTGAAGAGTTAAATCATGGAGATCTCCCCCTATATCTTGTAATTCATACATGCATTTGACATATAACAGTGAAGAATTTGAAATGCATGCTGAAATATGGTGACTGTTGTAATTCAGCATGCGTGCATTAGCATATATGAGGAATAAGCATGAAGAAAAACATATCAAAAGTATCAGAGCACCATCGGGTTTAAGTTTACAACTCGATCCAATAAAGTCTTAGAAGAACGAGAGTTGTAACTTAAAAAGAAATGCCCATATAGAAAGACCCGCTTGAAGACTTACTCAAAATTCTCCCCCTTTGTCATCAAATGACCAAAAGGATCGAATATGAGGACTAACGCCCCAGAAGAATATCAAGTTAATGAAGGAGCGCCAGCGTTGTTGGGGTCGTTTGTCGTAGTAGGGCCTGCCGCAGTGTCGTCCAAGTCTTCATTCTCATCAGTGTCGCGTGATGAAGAATATGAGCTGGCCACCAAGGAAGGAACCTTAACCTTCTTGAATTTCTTTGGTGGAGGTGCAGACCAGTCAAAATCTTCCTTGAGACCCACTTTCTTCAGATCTTCTTCACCATACAGATGTGACAGTATTGCCCAGGTGCGACCGAAGACTTCATGGAGGTAGTAATGGTTTTTCTTCACTGCATTGTGTGTAGCAGTCATGTTGTGAAGAAAGGAACCAAACTGACGCTTAACCCATTTATGATTTCGATCCACCTTCTGGTGAAGACTAAGCAGAAGCTCATGATCAGTCTTCACACGAGGAGTAGTGGCTTGAGGAGTAGACTTGGGTGCATTGGCAGAGTCATGTGTGGCAGAGTCATCATTGGTGGAATAAGAGGCAGCTTTGCGAAACTGTCCATCCAATGGACGAATGCCTTCATCTATAACCGCTGGTGCCTTGCCCTTTTCATCAACTGAGGAATAGGTCCGCTTGAGAACTTCAATTGGGGGCAAGTAGCTGAGGTGATTCTGAAAATCAGCTTTGTAGTTGAGTGAAGACCCTGTCCTGAGGAATCTCATAATCCAAGGTGCATAAGGCTTCAGCTCAAACGGAGACAGTGCGACATTTGCCAGAGTCCTCATGAAGAAATCGTGATAATTGACAGGAATGCCATGAACGATATTGAATACTAGATTCTTCATGATGCCAACGATTTCCTCATCAGATGAGTCGTGACCTTTGATAGGACTCATGGTCCTCGTAAGAATACGATAGACAGTTCTAGGCACATAAAGTAATTCCTTCACGAGGAATTTGGTTCGTGGGGCCTGACCTAGCTTCAAAGGTTTCATCAGAACTTGCATGTAGTGATTTGTAAGCTCGGGTTCACTGTAGATGCAACGAGCTTCTTCAAGGGGAGGACTGAGTGGTAAGGCACGAAGCAATTCAGTAGCTGGTGATGTGTAGTGAGTGTTCTCAGACATCCAGTCCAGCACCCATGAATTCACATCTTCAGAATCTCCTGTGATGTGCAGCGTCGCATAAAATTGAAGAATCAATTCTTCATTCCAATCACAGATGTTAGAGCAAAAGTTTAACAGTCCAGCGTCGTGAAGACCACTAAGGACTGGCACGAAACACGGCAGAGATTCCATATCCACGTGAGGAATGTGCTCATGGTAGAAGATTTTCTCTTTGTTGAACAGCACTGGGGAATAGAAATTTGCTTGACTAGCAGTCCAGAAACGCCTCTTCCTTATACGAGCGGAATCATATGGGTTGTAGTCTTCGAAGAATACGTGCTCGCCGAAGAAATCATCAGCCTTGAACTTTTGCTTGCGTGAGAATGGATCCTTTGGCTTGGGCAGAGGAGTGTCAGTGAGTTGCATGACAACCTCAGGAATCGCAATCGCAGGTTCTTTAGGCTGAAGAATTTCCGGTTTCTCTTTAGTGGCAATCTGTGTCTTCAGATATTCAGCAGCAGCAGTTTCTTCAGCGCTAGTGGCTGGAATTTCCTCACGTACAGATGAAGTGGGGTGTGTTTCTTCAAAGCCCATTTGAACAGTTTGTGCAGGGGACTGAGGTATTTGCTGCAACGGTGTGAACATTGGAGAGTTTGGATGCTGACTTTCCTAGGATTCATCACTCATCACTGGTGTGGAGCAGCCAACGTCCACATCTTCATCTTCCATTTCTTCAACGCCAGCCTCTTCAACTGTGAACTGAGGCATAGGCGAGGAGATAACATGTGTTGAAGGGATCGTATCCACTTCAATTTCTTCATCAATCTGCTCTGACGAAGTAGCAGAATGATTTTCTTCATCAGATCCGCTAGGGATCTCATATTCTTCACCAAAAGGAACAAGGTCCTTTGATGACATGGTTGAGATCGAAATAGCATCAATGGGATTAGCAAATGAACTGGTCAAAGGCTTCATCTTCTTCGGAGCTGAAGAATCTGAAGTAGCTGATGCTTTCCTTTTCTTCACTGTTGCATGCTCTGCAGCCTTGGTCTTCTTTACATCTGATGCAGATGGAAGGATCGGAGTTGGTGTTGGCGCGGGAGGAGCAGAGGAATCTGGTTGATTTTCTTCAGGCGCAACTGATGCAGTTGCCCTGATTTCTTCAGTTTCTTCAGGCGCACCACTAGAGGATGCCCTGGCAATTTCTTCAGCGGCTGGAATGCAGTCATCAGCCCTGGAACTCACATTTTTTTCAGCAGCCTGATTTTCATCAGCGGTGCTGGCATGTTCTTCAGTCAGCTGAGCAGATGCTTCAGCCTGAGGAATTTCCTGTTGCGTTGGGGCAGCAACATTGGAAGTGAAGTTATCAGCAAGTCTTACAAAACGAACCTTGTCTCCAAGCCAATCAGTACGATATGCGTCAAATTCATCACTGAGTTTCTTGATCTCAGTTTGAATAGCGACAAGTTCTTCAGTTGTCATAGAGACAACGTTTTTCTTCAGATAACGCTCCTTCTTGTACTGCGCTTTTTTGATCTGCCTGGCCTTCTCAAATTTCCATTTTTCTTCTTGAATGAAGTGGGTCAGCATGTGACTTTGGCCAGGAGTCAGCTTGAAATCAGGCATGGGAGTGTTGGGGTTCTTGTGCCAAACATCAATGTATTCGAGGATCAACTTGGGATCCAAAAGCAGTGGCACATCTGTTCCCTTGGCTCTAGCGGCCCTGACTTGCCTATCTCTGATGATTTCAGCAAGTTCATCATCATCAGCTTCGTCTTCTTCAGACGGCACTTGGAAGGCGACCTGCTTATTTTGAGGACTAGGGCGAGGACCTCGTCCAGCAGTGGCCTTTGTCTTCAGTAGAGAGGGTCCCATTGAGGAAATTGGTGCAGCTGAGGAACTAGCTGAAGCTCCTGAGGAAATTAAGACACCTGTGGTCCTTTGACATGTGGCGAGATGCATAGGTGCAGAGGACTTTGTCGGAGCGGCCGAAGACTTTGGCGGAGGAGCTGAGGACTTTTGAGGAGCAGGATCAGCATGAGGAATTGGCCGTGAGGGCTTTGAGGATTTTGGCCGTGAGGGCATTGCTGAGGAACTTGGCCTTGAGGGCACTATTGGTGAAGCACTTGGCTTACACGCAGGCTTCTTTGACATAGCCTTCTTCGGCTTGATAGCAGAGGCCTCAGTGGCAGCAGCAGCAGCAGAGTCTTCATTGAATTTCCTCACTGCTTCTCTGGCTTGCCTGGCCAGCTTGGCTTGGCGCTTTGCCCATTCGTCAGGATAATCCTCACCGCACTTGAGGCTGGTGGGATCAGTGATTTTGCCAGGTGCCAATGGAGGTCTTGGGCATGGAGGATTGAGTGCGAATTTCTTCATGTACTTGGGAGTAACATACCTGTACTCCCTCCACTCTCTTGCCCATCTCCTCTCTATCTTCTGAATGCGCACCTTGCACTGATTTTTGTCTTCCTCAGGAGGTGTGCAGTACCCAGCATATATATCACCAAGGATCTCAAATGATGTGTTGACCTCAGCCCGCTTTCCTCCTTTCCGTGGCTTCTTACCGTCAGCCATTTTCTTTAGTTGAGGAATTTGAACAATTGAATTCTCTGAAGAAGTATGCAACTTTTCTTCAAGGAATGCTGCAAATGAGTTAAGTTGATGAGAACCTAGTGATTCAGCAGCTGACATGAGTACCTGTGAACAGAGTATAGTTGCGAGGAATTTGGAGAGGTAATATGCGTTCTCAGAAGGTTTTGTAAAAAGAACAAGTTTGAGGAATTTGACCAGATGAGTCTTGAAGAATTTCACTAAGCGTCCTTTGTCTTAGGTTCCAGAGATGTGTAGATCAAAAATCCACACATTTAAGGAATCTTGAAGAAAAACATAGATTAGAGAAACGAATCAAGAACAGATGATATGAGAGGTGATTTAGTGTGTGAAGATATGAAGAAAAACACCTTTGAAGATTTTGTAGATAACATTCGAATCAAAGAGGGCAGTAAAAGTAACTTTTAATTACCCTGGATGAAGAACACGATGAACAGTGAGGTGGAGAGGTGAAGTTCGTCTGTGTAGATCTTCCACGCCCTGACTTGGCGGAGGAAGACGGCTACGGCGGCGGCGGAGTGAAGATTTTTGTGGTCGGCACGAGTACGATGGCGATGAGGTCGAGGCAGTGAAGCTCTTCCTCACCGAAGATGATGAAGTAGCGGCGGCGCTAGGGTTTGAGAAGCTCGAGCTGGAGAGAGGTCGAGCGGAGTAAAAGAAGTGAGGAAGGGGAAGAGGGGTATTTATAGCCATGGTAAAAAACTGTTCGCCTGAAGAAATTGGATGAACGTGCCCCTGACCCTTCTCATTCGCTTGACATGTGTCACCCACGTACTGAGAGGTGGAGATCGTGTGCGATCGTGGGTGAAAGGATAAGTATATCGTAGGATGCGGAACGGTTTGAGCGGCAAAGACGAAAATTTAGATAAGATAGGTTTTAAAGTTCTGTTTGCAATTTCTTCAGCTGACAAGGACACAGTGCAGATTTTGAACGAGTTTCAAATAGAACGCACATGAAGAATTTGTGAACAGATTGGGTTGAGTATAGCATAGAGGGGGAAAGGGTCCAATCACATTCACTTAGTAGAAAAAAACAACTTGAAGAATTAGCAATAAGTGAATGCTGTAGAGGACATAAACTCATATATATATAGCCAATGAAGAAAAACGATGGAAACAGTGAAGACAATGCAAAGTTGAAGAATATGAACAACTGAGGAATTTCAACTTCTGGTGGTGGCATGACCCACCGTATAAGAATGATGATTTCAGGCACCGCATACAATTATCGTAGGGTTCTCAGAATCAATTCTTCATTAATTTCTTCACTTAGAGTGTTATACTTCATTGATTGAAGAAAAACGTTTCTTCATGTGTTGCACATCTAAGTCATCAATTTTGCATCAGAGTTAGGATGAGTGTCCTTTTCAAAGAACATTCGAAGATTCTAGGATATTTAGTTCACACCACAACTTGCTAAATCTCTTCTCATCCAAGGGCTTTGTGAAGATATCGGCTAGCTGTTCTTCAGTCTTCACATGCTCAATAGAAATGTCGCCCTTCAACACATGATCACGAAGAAAATGATGACGAATCTGAATGTGCTTAGTCTTCGAGTGCTGAACTGGGTTGTGAGCAATCTTGATGGCACTCTCATTGTCTCAGAAGAGAGGCACATTCTTCATGTTGACGCCGTAGTCCTTGAGAGTTTGCTTCATCCATAGCAATTGAGCACAGCAATATACTCAGCTTCAGCAGTAGATAGTGATACGCAGTTCTGTTTCTTTGAGGACCAACAGACCAAAGATCGTCCGAGGAAATGACATGTACCAGATGTTGACTTGTGGTCCACACGATCACCAGCATAGTCAGAGTCAGAATATCCAATGAGATCAAAAGCCGAGCCCTTGGGTTACCATAATCCAAGTGTTGGTGTGTGAGCTAGATATCGAAGAATGTGCTTCACAGCCTTATGGTGTGATTCCTTCGGTGTAGCTTGAAATCGGGCACACATGCAAACACTAAGCATTATATCTGGCCTAGATACACATAAGTACAATAAAGAACCAGTCATGGAGCGGTATACCTTATGATCAAAGTCAATACCATTTTCATCAGTGCATAGATGGCCATTTGTGGGCATAGGAATTTTGACGCCTTTGCAATCTTGCATGCCGAATTTCCTCAGTACATCCTTGAGGTATTTCTCCTGAGATATGAATATGACATTAAGTTGTTGACGAATTTGAAGACCTAAGAAGAATTTCAACTCTCCCATCATAGACATTTGATATTCTTCACTCACCATATAGGCAAATTCATCACTATAACATTGGTCAGTACAGCCAAAGATAATATCATCAACATATACTTGGTACACAAAGAATTCACCATCATAAGATTTAGTGAAAAGAGTAGGGTCGAGTGAACCGGGTTTGAAGCCTTTCTTCATGAAGAATTCCTTCAAGGTGTCATACCACGCCCGTGGGGCCTGCTTGAGGCCATAGAGGGCCTTGTTGAGTCTGAAGACTTTGTCAGGATTCTTCGGATCTTCAAAACCTGAGGGTTGAGCAACATATACTTCTTCCTCAAGCTTACCATTGAGGAATGCACTTTTCACATCCATTTGATATAAAGTGATATCATGATGGTTAGCATAGGCAAGTAATATGTGAATAGCCTCAAGTCTAGCAACAGGTGCAAAAGTTTCATCGAAGTCAATTCCTTCAACCTGTGTGTAGCCTTGAGCTACAAGCTGTGCCTTATTCCTCACCACAAGGCCATTTTCATCTTGATTGTTGTGGTAGATCCACTTTGTGCCAATGATATTGTGCTTGAGAGGATCTGGACGTTTGACCAGTTCGCAGACATTGTTGAGCTCGAACTGATGTAGTTCTTCTTGCATGGCCTGAATCCACTCAGGCTCTAGAAATGCTTCATCTACCTTAGTGGGCTCTGTGATAGAGACAAAGGCATAGTGCCCACAAAAGTTAGATAAATGTGAAGCTTTTGAGCGTGTGAGAGGACCTGGCGCTTTGATGTCATTGATGATCTTTTCAACTTGCACTTCTTTTGAAATGCGAGGATGAGCTGGTTGTCGTTGAGGAATTTGATCAGCATTCTCTTCAGCACCATTTTCTTTAGTATTTTCTTCAAGTGCATTAGCTCGACGTTCTTCTTGTTCTGGAATGAATTCTTCAGCAGATTCTTCAGTAGGAATGACATCCTCAGTAGCCTTGAACTTGATAGTTTCCTCATGTGCTGGTTCATCTATCATAGTAGGTAGGTGCTCTCTTTGCGAGCCATTAGTCTCATCGAACCGCACATCTACAGTTTCAACAACCTTGTGAAGAACGTTGTTGAAGACTCTGTAGGTGTGCGAGTCCTTTCCGTAACCAAGCATAAAACCTTCATGTGCTTTTGGTGCAAATTTTGAGTTGTCATGAGGATCTCTAATCCAACATTTAGCACCGAAGACTTTGAAATAACTTACATTGGGTTTCTTATCAGTGAGGAGTTCATAGGCAGTCTTCTTGAAGTATTTGTGAAGATATACTCTGTTGATGATGTGGCACGCAGTATCAATTGCCTCAATCCAGAACCGACGAGGCGTTTTGTATTCATCAAGCATAGTGCGAGCCATCTCAGCAAGAGTCCTGTTCTTGCGCTCCACGAGCAGTTCTGCTGAGGAGTGTAAGGAGCAGATAACTCATGATTAATACCAAGTTCATCAAGATAGTCATCTAGACCAGAATTCTTGAACTCAGTTCCATTGTCACTTCCGATGTGCTTGATCTTCACACCAAAGTTGGTTAAAGCCCTCGAGGAAAATCGTTTGAAGACTTCCTGCACTTCATGTTTGTAAGTAACAATGTGTACCCATGTGTATCAAGAGTAATCATCAACAATAACAAAGCCATATTGAGATGCATCATTTGAAACAGCAGAATAATGGTTAGGACCGAAGAGATCCATGTGAAGCAATTTAAATGGACGAGTAGTGATCATGATAGTCTTCGCTGGATGCTTGGATTTTTTTCATCTTCCTAGCTTCACAGGCTCCGCATAGGTGATCCTTGAGGAATTTGACATTCTCGATGCCGATGACATGCTTCTTCTTTGCAAGCGTGTGCAGATTCCTCATGCCTGCATGACCAAGTCGCCGATGCCAGAGCCAGCCTTCTGAAGCTTTTGCAAGTAGGCACGCGGCTGGTTGTGGTCCTGTAGAGAAATCAACAATATACAGGTCTCCTCTCCTAAAGCCTTCGAAGACTTTGGAATTGTCAGCTTCCATAACCACAACACAACGGTACTTACCAAAGACAACAACCATATCAAGATCACAAAGCATTGAGACAGACATAAGGTTGTATCCTAAGGACTCAACAAGCATGACTTTGTCCATGTGTCGATCCTTTGTGATCGTAACCTTACCTAGACCCAATACCTGACTTTTGCCTTTGTTGGCAAAGATGATATGCTTCATATGGGACGGAGATAATGGAGCATCCATCAATAGGTTCTTGTCACCAATCATGTGATTTTTACATCCACTATCGAGGACCCACTCAGTGGCTTTGGGTTGATCATCCTACAGATGAATTAGTGCAGCTTACAAACTCATATACTTCATTAGTGAAGAATATGACATCAATTCATCATATCAATTTCATCAAGCAAAAGAACAGATGAAGCAGTATGAGGACGTGAGAAATGAAAGTTCATTTCTTCATGATTAGCCTGTGTCCTTTCAGGCATGCTCAGGTCTTCAGCAAATTCTTCAGACGATTACGTATGTCTGGAGACCTGGCCCTGCAGAAGAGATTAGTTCTTTTTCTTCACCACCCACATCTGAAGGGGTGGCAAAGAGTTCATCGTTCTGCGAGCTCCATAAAAGAAAGGTGGCATAGATGTCAGTCCATTTCGTTTCACATAAGAGGGGTTAGAGTAAGCATAAGAGTAAGTAGAGAAATTCTTTGAGGACTTATGGACATAATGATTTGAAGAATAATGCACATATCCATAATCCTTAGATCTTCCCTGCGAAACAGACGGGTTAGCACGATGATGTTCATATGAGGACTTTGATCCTTTTGAGGAATATGATCCATGTGAGGAGTTTGGTCCGTATGAGGACTTGGATCCATATGAATAATTTGGTCCATACGAAGAATTTTATCTGGGGTTCCTATTCTTCACAGGTGGCGTCATGATGACATTCACCTGAAGATTTTCAAGGCATCTTTTGGGAACCTAGATTTTCTTCATAGGGGGACCGTTCCTGCAGTTAGTGCCAACATATGTAGCAAATACTTCACCATTCTGATTTTTGAACAGTTTATAGTTGGAGTCAATTGATTCATCATCAGAACGAGGAGATTCACATGCAAATCCAGATAAGTTAGATGGATCAACTGGAGGTCCCTTTGCAGCAACCCATGTATTTTTGGGGTACTGCTCAGGCTTCCAATATGTACCATCAGCATTAAGTTTCCTCTCAAAGGCAATACCCTCTTTCCTAGGGTTCCTGTTGAGGATCTGCTTTTTAAGCACATCACAAAGAGTCTGATGCCCTTTGAGGCTTTTGTACATGCCTGTCATGTACAATTCCTTCAGCCTTGCATCATCAGTGATACTAGCAGTGTCCTCAGATGAGGAATTAGTGATAGCAGAGGCATGTGAAGAATTTGAAACATTAGCAACATTTGAACATTCAGGTGAAGAATTAGAAAATTCACGTTCAATGCATTTCAAACAAGGAGGAACAAATTCTTCCTGAGAAGCGCTGATTTGTTGAGAAAGTAATGAATCGCGCTCCTTCTGAAGATCTTCATAACTCACTCTTAGCTTCTCAAGGTCTTGCTTTCTTTGAAGAAATTCATAAGAAAGCTTCTCATGATCAGATAAGAGAGTGTTATGATGACCTTGAAGATTGTCAAACCTAGTCTGAAGTCTCTGAAGATTTTCAGTCAAGGCTTCAGTGCGATCCATTTCTTATCATCACTTTTGTCTATCATGTTTTGAACCTTTTCAAAAGCATGTTGTTGTTTTACAGCAATCTTAGGAAGTTTAGAATAGCTGGGCTTAAGGTTTTCATCAGATTCATTCTCACTTGATTCAGAGAGGTATATTTGAGTACCTTGGCACCCTTTGCCATGAAGCAATAGGTGGGAGCATAGTCATCATCGCCTTCATCAGCCTTGTTGGTGAGGTCATTTTCTTTAGTGTTGAAGATAGACTTGCTGACGAATGCAGTAGCGAGAGCTAGGCTCGCCACTCCGGATTCGGAATCCTCAAATGTCTCCTCTTCCTCATTTTCTTCAGATTCAGCCTCAGGGTCCATTTCCTTGCCAATGAATGTCCTAGCCTTCTTGGAGCTGCTCTTCTTGTGATATGAAGACTTTGAGGATTTTGACGATGAAGATTTTGTGGATTTCTTCTTTTTCTTCACATCATCAGAACTGTAATCCTTGTATTTCTTCTTCTTTGATTCCTTTTCCCACTGAGGACAATCTTGAATGTAATGTCCAGGTTTCTTGCATTTGTGATAGAGCCTCCTCTTGTAGTCACTGGATGAGGAATCATTGCTCCTTGAGGGTCTTCCAAGGCGACCACGTCTTGAGAACTTTTGGAACTTATTCACGAGCAGAGCTAGATCATGGCTTAGTTCTTCAGGATCACCAAGGCTGCTACCAGAGTCTTCATCTTCGGACTTAGATACTGCCTTGGCCTTCAGTGCACGTGATCTGCCATAGCTCGAACCATAGAGATCTCTTTTTTCAGCAAGTTGGAACTCATGAGTATTTAGCCTCTCGAGAATATCAGCGAGATCAAGTGACTTGTAATCAGCACGTTCTTGTATCATCAATGCCAGAGTGTCAAATGAGGAATCAAGCGATCTCAGTAATTTCTTCACCACCTCATGGTCGGTGATGTCAGTGGCACCAAGTGCTTGAAGCTCATTTGAGATATCAGTGAGGCGATTGAAGGTTTGTTGAACATTTTCATTGTCGAGTCTTTTGAAGCGGTTGAAGAGATTGCGAAGAACATCAACTCAAGAGTCACGCTGTGTTGAGACTCCTTCATTCACCTTGGACAGTCTATCCCAGATAAGCTTAGCAGTTTCCAGAGCACTCACTCTTCCATACTGTCCTTTGCTCAGATGGCCACAGATGATATTCTTTTCTTGAGAATCGAGTTGCTTGAATCTCTTCACATCAGCAGCATTCAGAGAAGGTGTGACTGAGGGAACACCATTTTCCACAACATACCAGAGATCGTTATCAATTGCCTCAAGATGCATTCGCATCTTATTCTTCCAGTAGGGGTAGTCCGTCCCATCGAAGGTAGGACACCCAGCAGAGACCTTGATCATACCTGCGGTCGACATAACTAAAACTCCAGGCGGTTAAATCAAAATCACACAGAACAAGGGAGTACCTTGCTCTGATACCAATTGAAAGTGCGTTATATCGACTAGAGGGGGGGTGAATAGGCGATTTTTATGAAATTACTCGGGAATTTGTCGGTGAGGAAATTCCTTAGCGAAGAACTACTAGCAGCGGAATAAGTAGTCAAAAGTAAACATAGCAGAATACAAGCATAGTCATCATGATGAAATGAAGACAGGCACAGAGTACAGGAAGCGTAAGCACAGGATAACATAGGATGAAGATAAACAGACTGAAGAAATTGAACTGAGGAAATTGAGAAAGTCTTCACTCAAAGTCTTCAAACACAGATATGAACAAACACACAACACATTTATGAGGAAATGAAAGAGTTGAGGGAATAGAACCAGTGAGCTTGGTGAAGACAATGATTTGGTAGACCAGTTCCAACTGCTATCTCAGTTGTACGTCTGGTTGGAGCGGCTGAGTATTTAAACTCGAGGACACACAGTCCCGGACCCCCAGTCCTGAACACGCAGCTTAGGACACCAAGTCCTCACCGTATTCTCCTTGAGCTAAGGTCACACAGACCTCGCCCAATCACTCGTGGTAAGTCTTCAGGCGACTTCCAAACCTTCACAAACTTGGTCACTCGGCGATCCACAATTCCTCTTGGATGCTCTAGACCATGACGCCTAACCGTCTGGAAAAAGCACAGTCTTCAAAGGTAACAAGCGTCCAATCCACGCAGGATCAATCTCTTCAGTGATGCTCAATCACTTGGGGTTTGTAGGTGTTTGGGTTTGGGTTTTTCTTCACTTGATGATTTTCGCTCAAAGTCCTCGGAGGATGGGTTGCTCTCAAATGAGAAGTGTCAGTTTCTCTCGAAGCAGCCAACCAGCTAGTGGTTGTAGGGGGTGGCTATTTATAGCCTAGGGAGTAGCTCGACATGATAAGATATAAATACCCTTCAATGATATGATTGTTAGGTGGATAGATATTTTGGGAAAACTGGCGCATAGCACAGCAACAGTCGGAATTTTGAGTAGCAAAATCCTCAGGGCTATCATGTTCCTCACTGTGTAGGCAATCCGCACTGGCGAATTCCTAACTCCTCAGTCAGAACAAATTCCTCATAGACCAGAAGAACTTCGTCTCTGTCAATGAAGAATATGACTGGACTGTATGAGATTTCCAATGGCTTCACTCGAAGGGATTGGTAGGTGTAGGATTTTGAGTTGAGCATCACATGGAAATTTTTCCTTAGTATTTCCTCGACCCCCTTTAACAGTACGGTGTTTCCTATGACTCAAGAAAGAGAAAAATGAAACTACGAAAACAAAAGTCTTCACGCTTCATGTTCCTCGAATGAATACCAAGTCTTCAAGGTCACACCCATTTCTTCACTTTCAAAGTCTTCAGAAAGTCTTCAGAAATCCAAAGTCTTCAGTCGAAGAACTTCATTTTTAGGGGTCAACTTTCTCTGTAAATATCAAACTCCTCATAGACTTATAGACATGTGTACACTCACAAACGCATTAGTCCCTTAACCTATAAGTTTTCAATACACCAAAATCACTAAGGGGCACTAGATGCACTTACACAACACTAGAGCTATTGGCCTTGCCAACGAGCTCGGGTTTCACAAGAAGACCAGGCACATCAAGCGTCGCTTCAACTCCATTCATGAATATATTCAAGATGGAGACATAGATATTTGTAAAGTGCATACGGATCTGCATGTCATAGATCCATTGACTAAACCTCTTCCATGAGCAAAACATGATCAACACCAGAACTCTATGGGTGTTCGATTCATCACAAAACTAGATTATTGACTCTAGTGCAAGTGGGAGACTGTTGGAAATATGCCCTAGAGGCAATAATAAAATGGTTATTATTATATTTCCTTATTCATGATAATTGTCTATTGTTCATGCTATAATTGTATTAACCGGAAACCGTAATACATGTGTGAATACATAGATCACAATATGTCCCTAGTGAACCTCTAATTGACTAGCTCGTTGATCAATAGATGGTTGTGGTTTCCTGACCATGGACATTGGATGTCGTTGATAACGGGATCACATCATTAGAAGAATGATGTGATGGACAAGACCCAATCCTAAGCATAGCACAAGATGGTGTAGTTCTTTTTCTAGAGCTTTTCTAATGTCAAATATCATTTCTTTAGACCATGAGATTGTGCAACTCCTGGATACCATAGGAGTGCTTTTGGTGTATCAAACGTCACAACGTAACTGGGTGGCTATAAGGGTGCACTACAAGTATCTCCGAAAGTTTCTGTTGGGTTGGCACGAATCGAGACTGGGATTTGTCACTCTATATGACGGAGAGGCATCTCTGAGCCCACTCGGTAATGCATCATCATAATGAGCTCAATGTGACTAAGGAGTTAGCCACGGGATCATGCGTTACGGAACGAGTAAAGAGACTTGCTGGTAACGAGATTGAACGACGAATGGGGATACCAATGATCGAATCTTGGGCAAGTAACATACCAATGGACAAAGGGAATTGTATACGGGATTGATTGAATCCCCGACATCGTGGTTCATCCGATGAGATCATCGTGGAACATGTGGGAGCCAACATGGGTATCCAGATCCCACTGTTGGTTATTGGTCGGAGAGATGTCTCGGTCATGTCTGCATGGTTCCCGAACACGTAGGGTCTACACACTTAAGGTTCGGTGACGCTAGAGTTGTTATGGGAAATTATACGTGGTTACCGAAGGTTGTTCGGAGTCCCGGATGAGATCCCGGACATCATAAGGAGTTCCGGAATGGTCTGGAGGTGAAGATTTATATATGGGAAGTCCAGTTTCAATCGTTGGAATGGTTTCAGGGGTTATCGGTATTGTACCGGGACCATCGAAAGGTGTCCGGGGGTCCACCGGGTGGGGCCACCTGCCTGGAGGACTTAATGGATTGAATATGGAAGGGAACCAGCCCCCTAGTGGGCTGGTGCGCCCCCCAAGGTCCCAAGGCGCCTAGGGTTGCAAACCCTAGGGGAGGGGGCGCCTCCCACCTTGTTGGGGGGCAAGTCTCCCCCCTCTTCCCTTCCCCTATAAATAGTGGGGGTGGGAGGGCAGCCACACCCCTTCCCAGGCGCAACCCCTCCCTCCTCCTACACCTCCTCCTCCTTCGTAGTGCTTGGCGAAGCCCTGCTGGAGAACCATGAGCTCCACCACCACCACGCCATCGTGTTGCCGGAGTTCTCCCTCAACTTCTCCTCTCCCCTTGCTGGATCAAGAAGGAGGAGACGTCTCCGGACTGTACGTGTGTTGAACGCGGAGGCGTCGTCCGTTCGGCGCTTGTATTGGATCTTCCATGATTTGAATCGCCGCGAGTACGACTCCATCAACCGCATTCTTGTAACGCTTCCGCTTAGCGATCTTCAAGGATATGAAGATGCACTCCCTCTCTCTCGTAGCTAGCATCTCCTAGATTGATCTTGGTGACACGTAGTTTGAATTATTACTATGTTCCCCAACAACATTGGGGTAAGAACTGAGTAGTGGGTGTGGCTTTTGTTTATCTCTCCTTAGTAGAACATGAAAGGTGACCATTCTAGGGTATGGATGGGCAGTCAAGTCGTGCATTTACATGTTGAGACTCCGGTAACCAGTATTGCATGCATGTCGTGGCTAAAGATTGCAAGGCTGCAAGCCTCTAGGCCACGTGGGTTGGAGTTGTTGAAGACGATCCAACCAAAGAACGCCGAGCGGGTCGACCGTTGGCGACATCGGCGGGGCCATGAATCATGCCAAGAGGGTCAAACACCGACGTCATCCACAACACGTCGAGCAGATCAAAATTGTACCATGTGCTGTCCATCATAGTGAAGGAAATATGCCCTAGAGGCAATTATTTATTTCCTTATATCATGATAAATGTTTATTATTCATGCTAGAATTGTATTAACCGGAAACATAATACATGTGTGATTACATAGAACTAGTATGCCTCTACTTGACTAGCTCGTTGATCGAAGATGGTTATGTTTCCTAACCATAGACATGAGTTGTCATTTGATTAACGGGATCACATCATTAGGAGAATGATGTGATTGACTTGACCCATTCCGTTAGCTTAGCACTTGATCGTTTAGTTTGTTGTTATTGCTTTATTCATAACTTACACATGTTCCTATGACTATGAGATTATGCAACTCCCGTTTACCGGAGGAACACTTTGTGTGCTACCAAATGTCACAACGTAACTGGGTGATTATAAAGGTGCTCTACAGGTGTCTCCGAAGGTACTTGTTGGGTTGGCGTATTTCGAGATTAGGATTTGTCACTCCGATTGTCGGAGAGGTATCTCTGGGCCCACTCGATAATGCACATCACTTAAGCCTTGCAAGCATTGCAACTAATGAGTTAGTTGCGGAATGATGTATTACGGAACGAGTAAAGAGACTTGCCGGTAACGAGATTGAACTAGGTATTGGAATACCGACGATCGAATCTCGGGCAAGTAACATTCCGATGACAAAGGGAACAATGTATCTTGTTATGCAGTTTGACCGATAAAAGATCTTCATAGAATATGTAGGAACCAATATGAGTATCCAGGTTCCGCTATTGGTTATTGACCGGAGACGTGTCTCGGTCATGTCTACATAGTTCTCGAACCCGTAGGGTCCGCACGCTTAAAGTTCGGTGACGATCGTAATTAGGTTTTTTGTGTTTTGATGTACCGAAGGTTGTTCGGAGTCCCGGATGTGATCACGAACATGACGAGGAGTCTTGAAATGGTCGATACATAAAGATTGATATATTGGAAGCCTATATTTGGATATCGGAATTGTTCCGGGTGAAATCAGGATTTTACCGGAGTACCGGGGGGTTACTGGAACCCCCCCGGGGGTTAATGGGCCTACATGGGCCCTAAGGGAGAAGAGGAGGGCCGGCCAGGGCAGGCCGCACTCCCCCTCCCCCCTAATCCGAATAGGACAAGGAAGGGGGGGGCAGCGCCCCCCTTTCCTCTTTCCCCCTTCCTCTTTCCTTCTCCAACAAGGCAAGAGGGGGGAGTCCTACTCCCGGTGGGAGTAGGACTCCTCCAGGCGCACCCCTAGGGGCCGGCCGCACCTTCCCCCTCCCTCCTTTATATACGGGGGCAAGGGGGCACCCCATGACACACAAGTTGATCTTCGTGATTGTTCCTTAGCCGTGTGTGGTGCCCCCTTCCACCATATTCCACCTCGGTCATATCGTAGCGGTGCTTAGGCGAAGCCCTGCGTCGGTAGAATATCATCACCGTCATCACGCCATCGTGCTGACGAAACTCTCCCTCAACACTCGGCTGGATCGGAGCTCGAGGGACGTCACCGAGTTGAACGTGTCAGTGAAGGAAATATGCCCTAGAGGCAATAATAAAGTTATTATTTATTTCCTTATAATCATGATAAATGTTTATTATTCATGCTAGAATTGTATTTTCCAGAAACATAATACATGTGTGAATACATAGACAAACAGAGTGTCACTAGTATGCCTCTACTTGACTAGCTCGTTAATCAAAGATGGTTATGTTTCCTAACCATGAACAATGAGTTGTTATTTGATTAACGAGGTCACATCATTAGTAGAATGATCTGATTGACATGACCCATTCCATTAGCTTAGCACCTGATCGTTTAGTATGTTGCTATTGCTTTCTTCATGACTTATACATGTTCCTACGACTATGAGATTATGCAACTCCCGTTTACCGGAGGAACACTTTGGGTACTACCAAACGTCACAACGTAAATGGGTGATTATAAAGGAGTACTACAGGTGTCTCCAATGGTCGATGTTGGGTTGGCGTATTTCGAGATTAGGATTTGTCACTCCGATTATCGGAGAGGTATCTCTGGGCCCTCTCGGTAATACACATCACATAAGCCTTGCAAGCATTACAACTAATATGTTAGTTGTGAGATGATGTATTACGGAACGAGTAAAGAGACTTGCCGTTAACGAGATTGAACTAGGTATTGGATACCGACGATCGAATCTCGGGCAAGTAACATACCGATGACAAAGGGAACAACGTATGTTGTTATGCGGTCTGACCGATAAAGATCTTCGTAGAATATGTAGAAGCCAATATGGGCATCCAGGTCCCGCTATTGGTTATTGACCAGAGACATGTCTCGGTCATGTCTACATTGTTCTCGAACCCGTAGGGTCCGCACGCTTAAGGTTACGATGACAGTTATATTATGAGTTTATGCATTTTGATGTACCGAAGGTTGTTCGTAGTCCCGGATGTGATCACGGACATGACGAGGAGTCTCGAAATGGTCGAGACGTAAAGATTGATATATTGGAAGCCTATGTTTGGACATCGGAAGTGTTCCGGGTGAAATCGGGATTTTACCGGGTTACCGGGAGGTTACCGGAACCCCCCGGGAGCCATATGGGCCATCATGGGCCTTAGTGGAAAGGAGAAAGGGGCAGCCCAAGGTGGCTGCGCCTCTTTCCCCTCCCCTAGTCCTATTAGGACTAGGAGAAGGTGGCCGGCCCCCCCTCTCTCCCTTCCCCTCCGAGGAATCCTAGTTGGACTAGGATTGGGGGGAGGAATCCTACTCCCAGAGGGAGTAGGACTCTCCTGTGCCTCCCTCTTTGGCCGGCCAGCCTCCCCTCCTCTCCTCCTTTATATACGGAGGCAGGGGCACCTCTAAACACACAAGTTGACACAAGTTGATCCACGTGATCGATTCCTTAGCCGTGTGCGGTGCCCCCTGCCACCATATTCCTCGATAATACTGTAGCGGAGTTTAGGCGAAGCCCTGCTGCTGTAGTTCATCAAGATCGTCACCACGCCGTCGTGCTGACGAAACTCTTCCCCGACACTTTGCTGGATCGGAGTCCGGGGATCGTCATCGAGCTGAACGTGTGCTCGAACTCGGAGGTGCCGTAGTTTCGGTGCTTGATCGGTTGGATCGTGAAGACGTACGACTACTTCCTCTACGTCGTGTCATTGCTTCCGCAGTCGGTCTGCGTTGGGTACGTAGACAACACTCTCCTCTCGTTGCTATGCATCACATGATCCTGTGTGCGCGTAGGAAATTTTTTGAAATTACTACGAAACCCAACAGTTAGCAATTGCCGCATTTTATGATTATGAAATTTGGCAGATGGATGTCAAAACTGCATTCCTGAATGGATTTCTGGAAGAAGAGTTGTATATGATGCAACCAGAAGGTTTTGTCGATCCAAAGGAAGCTAACAAAGTGTGCAAGCTCCAGCGATCCATTTATGGACTGGTGCAAGCCTCTCGGAGTTGGAATAAACGTTTTGATAGTGTGATCAAAGCATTTGGTTTTATACAGACTTTCGGAGAAGCCTGTATTTACAAGAAAGTGAGTGGGAGCTCTGTAGCATTTCTGATATTATATGTGGATGACATATTACTCATTGGAAATGATATAGAATTTCTGGATAGCATAAAGGGATACTTGAATAAAAGTTTTTCAATGAAAGACCTCGGTGAAGCTGCTTACATATTAGGCATTAAGATCTATAGAGATAGATCAAGACACTTAATTGGACTTTCACAAAGCACATACCTTGACAAGATTTTGAAGAAATTCAAAATGGATCAAGCAAAGAAAGGATTCTTGCCTGTATTACAAGGTGTGAAATTGAGTAAGACTCAATGCCCGACCACTGCAGAAGATAGAGAGAATATGAAAGATGTTCCCTATGCATCAGCCATAGGCTCTATCATGTATGCAATGCTGTGTACCAGACCTGATGTGTGCCTTGCTATAAGTTTAGCAGGGAGGTACCAAAGTAATCCAGGAGTGGATCACTGGACAGCGGTCAAGAACATCCTGAAATACCTGAAAAGGACTAAGGATATGTTTCTCGTATATGGAGGTGACAAAGAGCTCATCGTAAAAGGTTACGTTGATGCAAGCTTTGACACTGATCCGGACGATTCTAAATCGCAAACCGGATACGTGTTTACATTAAACGGTGGAGCTGTCAGTTGGTGCAGTTCTAAACAAAGCGTCGTAGCGGGATCTACATGTGAAGCGGAATACATAGCTGCTTCGAAAGCAGCAAATGAAGGAGTCTGGATGAAGGAGTTCATATCCGATCTAGGTGTCATACCTAGTGCATCGGGTCCAATGAAAATCTTTTGTGACAATACTGGTGCAATTGCCTTGGCAAAGGAATCCAGATTTCACAAAAGGACCAAACACATCAAGAGACGCTTCAACTCCATCCGGGATCTAGTCCAGGTGGGAGACATAGAGATTTGCAAGATACATACGGATCTGAATGTTGCAGACCCGTTGACTAAGCCTCTTCCACGAGCAAAACATGATCAGCACCAAAGCTCTATGGGTGTTAGATTCATTACAGTGTAATCTAGATTATTGACTCTAGTGCAAGTGGGAGACTGAAGGAAATATGCCCTAGAGGCAATAATAAAGTTATTATTTATTTCCTTATAATCATGATAAATGTTTATTATTCATGCTAGAATTGTATTTTTCGGAAACATAATACATGTGTGAATACATAGACAAACAGAGTGTCACTAGTATGCCTCTACTTGACTAGCTCGTTAATCAAAGATGGTTATGTTTCCTAACCATGAACAATGAGTTGTTATTTGATTAACGAGGTCACATCATTAGTAGAATGATCTGATTGACATGACCCATTCCATTAGCTTAGCACCTGATCGTTTAGTATGTTGCTATTGCTTTCTTCATGACTTATACATGTTCCTACTACTATGAGATTATGCAACTCCCGTTTACCGGAGGAACACTTTGGGTACTACCAAACGTCACAACGTAAATGGGTGATTATAAAGGAGTACTACAGGTGTCTCCAATGGTCGATGTTGGGTTGGCGTATTTCGAGATTAGGATTTGTCACTCCGATTGTCGGAGAGGTATCTCTGGGCCCTCTCGGTAATACACATCACATAAGCCTTGCAAGCATTACAACTAATATGTTAGTTGTGAGATGATGTATTACGGAACGAGTAAAGAGACTTGCCGTTAACGAGATTGAACTAGGTATTGGATACCGACGATCGAATCTCGGGCAAGTAACATACCGATGACAAAGGGAACAACGTATGTTGTTATGCGGTCTGACCGATAAAGATCTTCGTAGAATATGTAGGAGCCAATATGGGCATCCAGGTCCCGCTATTGGTTATTGACCAGAGACATGTCTCGGTCATGTCTACATTGTTCTCGAACCCTTAGGGTCCGCACGCTTAAGGTTACGATGACAGTTATATTATGAGTTTATGCATTTTGATGTACCGAAGGTTGTTCGGAGTCCCGGATGTGATCACGGACATGACGAGGAGTCTCGAAATGGTCGAGACGTAAAGATTGATATATTGGAAGCCTATGTTTGGACATCGGAAGTGTTCCGGGTGAAATCGGGATTTTACCGGGTTACCGGGAGGTTACCGGAACCCCCCGGGAGCCATATGGGCCATCATGGGCCTTAGTGGAAAGGAGAAAGGGGCAGCCCAAGGTGGCTGCGCCTCTTTCCCCTCCCCTAGTCCTATTAGGACTAGGAGAAGGTGGCCGGCCCCCCTCTCTCCCTTCCCCTCCAAGGAATCCTAGTTGGACTAGGATTGGGGGGAGGAATCCTACTCCCAGAGGGAGTAGGACTCTCCTGCGCCTCCCTCTTTGGCCGGCCAGCCTCCCCTCCTCTCCTCCTTTATATACGGAGGCAGGGGCACCTCTAAACACACAAGTTGACACAAGTTGATCCACGTGATCGATTCCTTAGCCGTGTGCGGTGCCCCCTGCCACCATATTCCTCGATAATACTGTAGCGGAGTTTAGGCGAAGCCCTGCTGCTGTAGTTCATCAAGATCGTCACCACGCCGTCGTGCTGACGAAACTCTTCCCCGACACTTTGCTGGATCGGAGTCCGGGGATCGTCATCGAGCTGAACGTGTGCTCCAACTCGGAGGTGCCGTAGTTTCGGTGCTTGATCGGTTGGATCGTGAAGACGTACGACTACTTCCTCTATGTCGTGTCATTGCTTCCGCAGTCGGTCTGCGTTGGGTACGTAGACAACACTCTCCTCTCGTTGCTATGCATCACATGATCCTGTGTGCGCGTAGGAAAATTTTTGAAATTACTACGAAACCCAACAGTGGCATCCGAGCCTAGGTTAATGATGTTGATGTTATATGCACGAGTAGAACACAAGTGAGTTGTGGACGATACAAGTCATACTGCCTACCAGCATGTCATATTTTGGTTCAGCGGTATTGTTGGACGAGACGACCCGGACCAACCTTACGCGTACGCTTACGCGAGACCGGTTCCCTCGACGTGCTTTGCACAGAGATGGCTTGCGGGCGACTGCCTCTCCAACTTTAGTTGAACCAAGTATGGCTACGCCCGGTCCTTGCGAAGGTTAAAACGGAGTCTATTTGACAAACTATCGTTGTGGTTTTGATGCTTAGGTGAGATTGGTTCTTACTTAAGCCCGTAGCAGCCACGTAAAACATGCAACAACAAAGTAGAGGACGTCTAACTTGTTTTTGCAGGGCATGTTGTGATGTGATATGGTCAAGGCATGATGCTGAATTTTATTGTATGAGATGATCATGTTTTGTAACCAAGTTATCGGCAACTGGCAGGAGCCATATGGTTGTCGCTTTATTGTATGCAATGCAATCGCGATGTAATGCTTTACTTTATTACTAAACGGTAGTGATAGTCGTGGAAGCATAAGATTGGCGAGACGACAACGATGCTACGATGGAGATCAAGGTGTCGTGCCGGTGACGATGGTGATCATGACGGTGCTTCGGAGATGGAGATCACAAGCACAAGATAATGATGGCCATATCATATCACTTATATTGATTGCATGTGATGTTTATCTTTTTATGCATCTTATCTTGCTTTGATTGAC